>NC_140100.1:17202092-17459592 GCF_964237585.1 Gallinula chloropus | reverse complement strand
AGCACCATTCCTGGTGTGCAGCTTTAGACAAGTAATTTTAGAGTGGCACTTCTGATAACAGCGGGATCCTCATCTATAGGTACTCAAATCATTTATTATAGGGTACTTCAGAGGAATCAAAACATCCTTCTCCCGTGTAAGTTTTGCTCCAGGAGGACTTCTGCTCTTCTGGAACTCAAAAGTTTTAACCACTTCCTCATGGTACAGGCAGGAATTTCACTCTCCAATCCTACTCCTGCAGCTGGACTTATTCACAAGAGCTGCAACGAGTACTTCCTAGGCTGAGTCCTGGATTCAATTAAAAGGTAAGACTGATGTAAAGACAGAATCACAAGGTTGGAAAAGACTTTTGAAGATCATCAAGTCCAACCATTCCCATCCTGAGCTAATCCATATCTGTAAGTACCTCATCAACCCTTTTTTTGAACACATCCAGGGAAGGTGACTCAGCCCCTCCATGGGCAGCCTGGGCCAGGCTTCGTGCCATTTCCCCTTGTCCCATCTCCTGTCCCCTGGCTAAAGAGACCATCACCCACCTCTCTACAACCTCCCTTCAGGTAGTTGTAGGTGGTGATAAGGTCTCCCCTCAGCCTCCTCTTCTCCAGGCTGAACACCCCCAGCTCCCTCAGCTGCTCCTCAGAGGATTTGCCCTCCAGCCCCTTCCCCAGCCTGGTTGCCCTTCTCTGGACTCACTCCAGGACCTCAATGTCCTTCTGATGGTGAGGAGCCCAGAACTGGACCCAGCACTCGAGGTGCAGCCTCACCAGTGCCCAGTCCAGGGGCACAATCCCCTCCCCAGACCTACTGGCCACACTGTTTCTGACACAAGCCAGGATGCCATTGGCCTTCCTGGCTGCCTGGGCACACTGCTGGCTCACATTCAGCCTGCAGCCACCCAACACCCCCAGGTCCTTCTCTGCCTGACAGCTCTCCAGCCAGTCTCCCCCAGCCTGTAGTGCTGCAGGGGGTTGTTGTGTCCCATGTGCAGCACTCTGCACTTGGCCTTGTTAAACCTCATCCCGCTGGTCTCAGCCCATCGGTCCAGCCTGTTCAGACCCCTCTGACAGGGTGTTTCACATCATGATACTGAAAATACAACGAGAAACTTTGGCAAGAAGGTCCTAAAATAATCCCTTTTCCTGAAATTCTGGGATTGTGCCCAGCATTGTAGTCCAATCTCCTCCCTTAAGCTATCTCAGTGGTACTCTGTGATTGTCATTTGGGATGACATTTCTGCACAGGAAGCCCTCACCAATTCTGTACATGATGAGTGGTCAGGGTGAGCACTCCTCACTTTGACTTTTCCTCTTCAATTTTCTTCTTTCTGCTCAAGGGAACTGCAGAGAAGCGTGTGCCTCAGGCTGTGGGGACTGGAGCAGCCCTAAAGCACACTTAAATACATTTAAGACAGAAACCCCCAGCCCTCCAAGCCAAACCAAGTATCTTTCCCTACAAATGTGTATTTTCCTGAACACACCACTGCCCTTACAGTTCAAACTCCACACCTACCCAAAAGCTTCAGAGATTTTTCATCTCCAAAGACAACTCTATTTTGGGGTAGTGTATGAGGCTCCTTCCAAGGTGGTACCCTGGGTGAGATCCACTCAGACCTCAGATCCCATCCTGTGATTAGTTTCCTAAACCAACCATGAGGATTCCTGAGGTCTTGAGATTCCTGATCCTCTTGACTCCAAGGGCTGCAACAAGTGCTGGTGACGGCTGAGCAGCCGCACCCACAGTAGCTGTGTGGGAATTCCAGAATTCCCTGTGTGCCCAAACTCCTAGGATAACAGCAGTCCCATATACTGGTGCTCCATATTTATTTAAGGTCTGGTAGGACCACACCAGGTGGGACTATCTGAGTTTTGAAGGCTGGTTACAGGTTCTCCACAGTGCAAGATGTTTCACAGTCTGTTTCTCACATCAGAATGAAGCACAAAAGAATGATTAACAGTAAAAAATACACACCTCTAAGACTTAGGAGTTGTCCTGTAACACCTGCTTTTTAAATCTCACTGACTTCAAATCAGGCATCCAAGCCAGCTCAGGAAGTAAAATTTGGGCTGCAAGCCAGCAGAGCCTCATTAAGATACTAGAAATGTCAGTGGCAAAACCAAGTGTTAAGAAAATGTTCTAAAGCCACTTAAATTCCTCTCAGCAATGGCCCAGGCTCACTACTAGAGAGTGTGGCTCTCAACAACGCTGTGCTGCAACAAAGCTCAACCTCTGTGCAGCCCCACACAGTTCAGAGGCAAAACCACCCTGCAAATTCTTGGCTATATAGATAGTGTATCAGAACCAACAATTTTCCTTCTCCTTAAGAAACCTGTAAACCACCAACTACAGAACAGGATTGGAAGAAAACCTTGTGTACCCACATACAAACACTTCTAACATTATAGCAAGTATTTTTTTAAATAAATGTGCAAAATAGGAACAGGATGGAGCACTGGAACAACATGTGGGCACAGTAATGAATTGAAAAATACAAAGATGGTGTGTTTTGATCAGGTACCTGCAGGGTGGATGAAGGCCAGTTACCTCCAAACATGCCTGGAGACCAGAAACCAGCACCAGCCCTTCTGCAAAGTGCTGCTTGAGTGCTCAGAGCTGAACGGCCCTGCCCCCAGACTGCAGGCTTACTGCTGCCTGGTGCCATCAGAGCATCCTGACACTGTCTGGGTAGGGGGAATGTTTTGTGAGCAGAGGACAGAGACTGTCCTGACCAGGGGAACATTCATTTCTGGTGCCTGAGAGAGGACTGAGCAGAGTGAATCCAGGTCAGGATGCACTGTGACAGTCCTACCAGGCCAACCATCTCCCAGTGCAGGTCTTACTCTCTGAATGCCCAGGTTTTCTGAGAGCTCCAGAACTACACCACGAACCAAAGTGCAACCACCAAATACAGCTGGTAAAAACCCCACGATCCTTAAAAGCATTTCTGCCCTCCATAGACAGCATCTCTTCTACTCCCAAATGCCAGCTTTCACACAAATACCCTTGCAGGTATTTAGATACACACTGAGTTGCAGGCTTGCTTCAGTTCCACTCATTTATTATTTTTTACCTTGGCCCTGGAAAGCAGAAATAAGCATGCAAACTGCAGTCTCTGGTGTCTTCTGAACAGCAAAATTGCTTCTAACTTGTAACTCCAAAAGCATTTGAATTTAACATCCTCCTGAGAGGTTGGCAGAACTAGAAGTGAGGACACAGGTCTCCATGCACCACCCTTACAACATGCTTGTGTGTCAGAAGGAAGAGCAGTGGAAAAGGGGGGTGCAGAGGGCAGAGTAAATTTGCTTTCACGTGTATAGACAAACTCCTCGTTAGTAGGTCCATCACCCGGGTTAATAACGGGTTACAGGCGGTGTCAGCATGGATCAGACAACACACCCAGGTGTGCATGAGCTTTGCTGGATGGGCAGCTGCAGTCTCCTGCTGGGTGTTGGTTAACTCCAGCGTGCTGGGGGGAACCCACCCCACAGGACATTGGACATGCACAGCAAGGCTCACCGGCTGCCAGGGTAAGGCCCACAGAGTCCGTGCAGCACAGAGCCCAGCAGGCACCTTCTGGGCAACCGGTGCACGTCGGGAAGGAGAAGTCACTGCTGGGTATCAGGCCAGCTGCAGCTGCAGCCAAGCCCAGCCTCCACTGGCAGAGGACAGGCAGAGGCACAGGGCTCGCAGGGACCCCGAGGAGTTCAGGGCTGGGGATTCTGGGGAGTGTAGGGGCTGGCACTGCTGAGCACAGCCCTGCCAAGACACCCTTTCTGCAAGCAGCAGCCGACTGTCACACAGCCCAGGGCTTGGGGGAAACGCTGAGTTGTGTGTCAGACACACAAAACACAAGCTATTTGCCTATCAAACCCAGGAGACTTGAAACTAACTCTGGGTGGAGGCAACGTGACTGTTCCAAGTTTATTACTTTTTAAATTTGGGTTTATTTGAGACAGTGACTGCTCATTGCCTTTCTCATCAATTACTGCAGTGTAGCATCAGAACAGTGCACTTATATCTAGGAATTTAAAGGGGAGGTTTGGGGGTTTTTTGAAAGGCAGGTAGAAGTTTTCTGTTTGAATTCCTTCACTCTGCTGGCCCTGTGAGGAGAGAAGACACCCTGCCGTGCGTGGCATCCTGAGGAGCAATGAACAGGGGCAGGCATGGCGTGCAGATTCTCTTTCCTTAAGCAGTCTCTGTCAGAATCACCTTTCTCCTCTTCCAACTTCTGCAACCAGACCTCTCTTTGCACAAAATCTGCTGCCAGCCCTCTTGCCTTCACTAACACCCCTCTCCCAATATTCCAGGCCACCCAAATGAGCTCCTGGGATGCCATCAAACCAAATATTCCCAAGCTGGTCACCCTTTTAGCTCTCACTGCTACATCAAGAACCTCTTCTGCTTTACTCACCTAATCGAGACGACGAGGGACAGCACCTCTAGCAGGATGGCGATGACAAACACCACGACTGCTGCAGGCGGCGGAGGGGACGCGACCATCCCGTGCTTCAGGAAGCACGTGACAGACAGGATGAGGAAGACTGTGGTGGAGAGGAACACATCCAGGAGCGAGCTGAAGGTAGCACTGGCAAATGTCTTCACCGGAGCGTTCCTTATAACCTGTGTGGAATCCAGGGGTTGAGGGAAGGCATGAGAATGAATACAGGCTGTTCGGCTGAGTTCAGCTGCACCATAAGCAGCAGCTCACACCAACAAGTAAAGGAACAGGGAACTTTCTGCCACTTCATTAATGTAAGTATTGTTTTGAAACAAGAAACAGAAGAGAGAGGTTGATGGCAATTGCTGTTCCCCAAGAGTGAGCTTGTGTTGAATAAAGCATGGGCAGCACAGCCCCTGGCTCTAGGGTGACTTGTACAGAACATCACCATACAGAAATAAACCTTTCTGAAAATTGCCTATTCTATGCAAAGAAACATAAACCCCATAATTACCAGCTGAAAGAGCTATCAGAAGTTTTCTTCAAGGATTTTCATTGATAATAACAACAGATTTTACAACAAACCTTTTAGCTCCAACAGATCTTTGAGAAAACCCTCCAAGGGCCATTCTACTGAAACAGGGACTTGCCTGGGCAGAGTTCACATCTCCCTTTCAGGCAAGATGAAGAGTGTCAATTGGGATGCTGCATAACCTGAATCGATCAGAGCCCAAGACACCAAGTTGTGCTCTTCTGTAACCCCTTACTACATATTCCTGGCCTGGCCCCAGTGCTGGTGTAGCTGGGCTCTGCCACTCTGGCCAGGTCAGCTCAAAAGTGGCTTACTCAGATGAAACCAGTCTTAGGAGCATTTGTATCTGCCTGAGGGATGGCAAAAAGCACATTACAAAGCAAAGAGAAAGGGTATTACCCGTATACCCATGAAGTAACCTGGTTTGAATACTAGAGTCTTGTACTCTGGCTTCATTTGGAAATTTCTTCTGCTCCTCAGGCTGCTATCTGCACTCAGCAAGATTCGGAAACGAGTTTGTTCCTCATTTGTACCTCTCTGCAATCTAACATGTTCAGTTAGCACTCGGTGCCCAAATTACCTTTTCATCTCAGCTGCAGCAGGATCCTGTTAGTCCACACAAAAAGTCACAGAAATTGAATTCAGGAAGGCAGTGCTGTGTCCTGAAGTGACAGCATTAAGGAGGCCCTAATAGCGTTAAGTAGTGCCTTAATTTCCAAACAAGAACAGGCAAAGCAAGCTCTTGGGAATTGGAGTCACTTACAGAGAGCGATGGCAAACCAAGCGTGCAGCCGGCGCTGCGTAATTAGAGGTGAGCTCAGCGGGGCTGGAAGTGACTTTGGGCAACAGATTACTGCAAGGCAATTAAATAACCAGCAGCGCCAACAAGTCACTTCACTGTCCCAAGAGAAGCCTTTTGTTGTTGTTTTGGACCAGGTTTCGCTGCAGAGTTACTATTAGAGAGAGAAGATTCCCATTTCCAGGGAGGTTTACGTAATCATTTTCCAATTAATAGCTTGTACTAATGAAGCACACAGCCCATATTCCTGCTCCTTCTGTGTATGCCCACATTACCAGGTCAATCTGTGATCACTGCTTTGCTTCTCTTTTCAATCTTTCTATAAGAAAGATCCTGGTTTACTATTTTCTGTGTAGTTTCTGCACAGGTGGTGCACATTTTGCAGGCTGTGTCCCATGAGAAGCTTCTCCCCATGGTTGCTCCATGAGGTTTATTCAGGGATATCACTGGGACATGGTGCTGGGGGATGAGTACAGAGTTCCTGAACCACGTGAAGAAACTGAACTGCAACACAACTTCTTTGTTAAAGAAGTAAGTCAGGTCGCATTGTAAACATGTGAAACCAAGCAAAGAGGAGCTATGGCTAAGGACAATGTGACACTGCTGCCCAAATCAGAAAGCAACAAGCACCAGGAGCAGAAATCCCACCTGCCCTTGGATGTAGGACGTACTGGGAAGAAATGAACACCATTTATCACGACACAACTGTGCCAGATGGATGGCCCCAACCCATAGCTCAATGCCCATTCCCCTTCCTGCTGCCAGACACTTCCCCTGCGCTGGCTCTGGAACTTGCCAACCTCTCTGTGAGCTGCTGGTTCAGTACAGTGGGAAACAGACCCAAGCAGAAACAAAAAGACAAAAAAGCCCCAAACAGAAAACCAAAACATGAGTATTTGATGCTAGGTTAGTAAAATGAACTGGCTCTCAGCAGGGAAGCCTATTAAGCACCAGAGCTATGAGAAGGAGCAGGGAGGAGTAGGAATGAGAAGGGGAGAGGAATTGCCCTCTTCTGGCAGCAACTTTCTATCTACTTTGGAAGTGCAGCCTCAGTTAGAGCTGACACCTAATGTGAGCTTCAAACATCCAGTACATACCAACCAGGCAGGAGCAGCTATGGGCAAAGAAAGCCTACAACACTATTAATCCCCAAGGGCATTGAGGACTTCTTACACTCAGTGCAGAACTCTGAAGGAGGCACAGAGTTCATCACAATTTACTCACTGGTCCTCACACTCCCCAGTGTTTAGAACTGCCTGTTTCTGAATGCAGCACACAACTTGGGACATCTGAGTTCAGAGCAGGTTTGGGTTCCACAGGGAAAACCATGAGGCTGTGACATGAACAAGACTCAAATTCAAGGTTCCCATTCTCATAGTTAGGGTACCTGATGAGAGAAAGGAGCATCTGGTCCCTTACTCATCTTCACGTGGCATTCTGGCTTGCCTAAAGCCTTAAAACATTAACCCAAAAGAAGGAGGAAAGGCAGGTGAGAGGTTCCTAGAGTGTCTTGGTGGAGTGTGAAAACATACTTCCAGCCTAAAGCTTGGAGTAGGCTCAGGGCACGGCGCCAGACAGGTAAGATGAAGTGAGCCAGTTTGCAGAGGCAGCAATCCCAAGCAGCAAATCACATGTGACATTTCATGACCCCTGTCATCGACTGCAAGGAACTGTGTTAAAAACAGACAGATGCTTTCACAGATCAACCCCAGGAGAAACACACCTCCTCCTGATAGCTGGTCCTGTAGGCCATCTCCAAATCCTGATCCAAGAAGTTCAGGCTCAGCTTGTTAATAGGTGGTTTAAAGAAGTAGTCCTTCATCAGGCTAAAAGGAAGAGAAAAGACAACTCAGTATATTCAGCTGTAACTCTCACAGAGGGCCCCATTCCACACCTTCTGTTTCTAGGGACGCTGGCGCTTGGCTCTGAAGTTCCTGTAGCTTTTCCTTGCTCTCGGTCACCAAGGTACCCCCTCCTCCACATCACCCCAAGGAAACACTTTACAAAACCATGACAGATAAAAGATTTTATAGAACTTTTACACTTTCAGGAAGAGACATACAAGTCCTTGGGAAGTGATTGTGCCCCCGTACTGGGCACTGCTGAGGCTGCACCTTGAGTGCTGGGTCCAGTTCTGGGCTCCTCACCATCAGAAGGACATTGAGGTCCTGGAGCGAGTCCAGAGAAGGGCAACCAGGCTGGGGAAGGGGCTGGAGGGCAAATCCTCTGAGAAGCAGCTGAGGGAGCTGGGGGTGTTCAGCCTGGAGAAGAGGAGGCTGAGGGGAGACCTTCTCCCCACCTCCCCTGCCCTGCCAGGAGGGTGCAGAGAGGTGGGTGATGGTCTCTCCAGCCAGGGGACAGGAGGTGGGACAAGGGGCAATGGGCTCAAGCTGCGCCAGGGCAGGGTCAGAGCAGATGGAGTGAAAAGTTCTTCCCTGGCAGAGTTGTCAGGGCCTGGCCCAGGCTGCCCAGGGAGGGGCTGAGTCCCCTTCCCTGGGTGTGTTTAACAGAGGGGAGATGAGGTGCTCAGGGATCTGGTTTAGCTTAGGACGGGAGCGGTTGGACTTGATGATCTTAAAGGTCTTTTCCAGCCCTGTGATTCTGTGATTCCTTCCAGAAACTCAACAGCTGGAACTGCAGACAACCACAGATACACGTGTATATAGATACAGACACATATAAAAGCTAGCACAGAGGAAAGTTAACAAGAGGAAAGGCACAACCTCAGGAGCCACGTGGCTGCGGAACATTTCTGTCTTAAGTGGAATGCTACCACTCAAAGCAAGCCAAGGGTGACAAAGGAGACAACTAGTTAGGGCAAACAAACCACCAAGCTGTCCCTTTTAGAAAACAGCACTTTCTTGTTGTTTCAGAGGCACTAAAATAACTCAGTCACTCAAGTGGGAACATTCCTGGAACAATCTGGGCTGCAGAGAAGCGGAACCTGAGGACACGGATAGGTCACATTTACCTCTGAAACAGAACTTGGCTCATTAGGACTAAGAAACCAGGAGGCAACATCAACCAGAGGGTGTTTATGCTCTCCTCCACCTTATCTTCCAGCATCAGGTGCAGGGAAAGAACCCAGCCAAACCCAAATATAGAAGAGGCCTCAACCGATAAGGAGTTGTTACTATTCCCCACTCCCTGGAGCAAAATACCACCTGATTGGAGTTTTACATTAGTTGTAAGAGGATTAGGAAAGAAGTTTATAGTGACACCTGTGGCATTTGATCTGCAGACCCCTTCTTTCTCTAGCAGGTGTCAAAGGGCTGAAGGGGCTTGACTGAGAGAGGCCAGAGAGCTTTGTGCCCGGTGGCCACAGCGTGTGGCCACGACTGCTCATGCTACTCACTGCTGGGGCAGCCTGTCACCCTCTCGTGTGCAGGCCCCACCTGAGGCTTCAGCATACAGGCTCTTGCCATAAACCTCCTTTCCTTTTGAAGCAACTTGCTACTTGCAGTGACCTAACTGGTTTTAAATCGCTGTAGGATGTGAAATGGGGCAGCTTCTTCCCAGGTGCTACTCCTGCCTTGAGAACCGCAGCACGGAAACGGTGATTACACGGGACTGTCCTGCAGTTGAGAACTTGTCAGCACAAACCACAGAGATACACAAGATCAAATCCCAGGCAGATGAAGAACTGGAAGGTTCTACAGAGCTCATCTGTGCTTGAATCCTTTTTTGTTTCTTCTTGATTTGTGGCTCCTTTTGGACCCCTGGTAATGAGGCTATTTTGGAGTACAAGCTCTGTAGCACAAGATGCCATGTGGGAAGCATTTTTTTTCTTGAGATGCAAAACCAAACACACATTCCTAGACTGAAGCTTTAGAAGACAAAGACCTTCAACCATGAACATGGCAAATACTTTACAAGCTATAAACATTCTGGTCTTGTCTAATATAAAAACATCAGAGACTCCAAAAGAATGACAGGACATGTTCCCTTGTGTTGCTCTTCTCTCCTTCATTCTTCCTTGTCTTCTGTCCCTCACCTCTCTTAGAGGTTTCTAAACACAACCTACAATATGAATTTTGCAAGAAGGTTTTTTTGGTTGGGTTTTTTTAAACTATTGTTGAATTGATATTCTTCCTGCAGGGAAGCTCAACAGCATATGGGGATGTTGCACTGGAGCTGTGATGACCTAAGGATGTAGGAAGAACAATCCAGTTTGCCTGCCCAGCACAAAAAGGTGTAACATGATGAAATCGGGGCAGAGGCATCATTTTTGATGTCAGCCAGCTGTACCACACCAGTGCAGTTCCATGTCAACAGTCATGTATCTCAAAGTAGTTGCCTGAACAGAATCAAGTACATAACCTGCTTCCCAGGAGGTGCTGTGACTCCCCAGCACCAGTTTCCCTGCTCAGGCCCCACCTGGAGTGTTGTGTCCAGTTCTGGGCTCCCTGGGATAAAAACGACAGGGATCTCCTGGAGAGAGTCCAGAGGAGGCTACAGAGATGATGAAGGGCCTGAGGCATCTCCCCTGTGAGGAAAGGCTGAGTGAGCTGGGGCTGTTCAGCCTGGGGAAAAGAAGACTAAGGGGGGACCTGATTAATGTTTATCAATATCTGAAGGATGGGATGCAGGGGAAATGGGCAGCCCCTTTTCAGTGTCTGTGGGGACAGGACAAGGGGCAATGGCTGCAAGTTGGAGCACAGGGAGTTCCACAGCAACATGGGGAAGAACTTTTCCCCAGGGAGGGTGAGGGAGCCCTGGGACAGGCTGCCCAGGGGGTGTGGAGTCTCCATCTCTGGAGAGATTCCAGCCCCGTCTGGACGCCGCCCTGTGCAATATGAGCTGGGGAGCTGCTTTGGCAGGGGGTTGGACCCCATGGGCTCTGGGGGTCCCTTCCAACCCCTGGGAGTCTGTGAAATTTCTGTTCTCCCTGGATCCAGCCACACTGGGAAATGGGAGATGAAAGAAACAAAACATATTCTAAACAGTATTTAAATGGGAAACGGACACAAGGGGGGTGTGAAGGGCTGCACAGGACCCACCTTCTGGGGGGCTCCCTATTTCCCTGGGAGTCTGCTCTAAGTCTGAAGAGATCCCTTTAAGTATTGTCCTCATGAGCACTCGTTTGTGGTGCTTCAAAAGGTTTACAACCTAAGGAATATGTAATTCTTTGTGGAAATAAAAATCTAAAAAGTGAGGATCCTTTGAGGGTATCCACAGTGCAGTTACACATTCTGTACTTCTACACTCTAGTTTCTTGTAAAATATGGGGCAACCTGTAGAATACAGTGAGCAAAGCATGGTGTAATAGTGGTTGTAGTAAAGCCTGGCTCAGAGCTCCAACTGTCCACTGGTTGCCAGAGGTGTGTAACTGAGTTGAAAGAAGCTGCAAACCAGTAATTTGTACAAAAAGGGTTCCTGTATAATACAGTAATACAAACATGCCACACTAACATGGGATTAATCACTGTTGTATTTAGAGACAACTGGAACTGTGCTGAGATCCCCGCTCTGAGACACACAGAGAGACCACCAGTCACTCCTGAGACGCTCAGCCACACAACTGAACTCCAGAAAGTGGCTGGGAAATGAAAAATACCCCCAGCATCCAGCACTTCCCCCTAGCTAGCCCTGGGCAGGGGCTCCTGAATCCTCCCCAGGGCATGTTTAGCTCTTCCCAGTCGTAAGGAAACCCATGTGATTCATTTGCATGGATCAGAACCCAGCTTGGGCATCACTGCCCAGGGCCAGGGGAAGCTCACACGATGGGTTGTGTTTCCCAGGGGGGAATGGAGCATGTTTTGAACATGACTTATTACATGCAACTTCCCATTGAGAAATGGGAAGAAGGACTAATGTGGAAGGGTAGGCTGAAGCCATCCCGCACAGCCCTAATTAATCGGAAGATTATTTTGGGAAAGTTATGTTTACATGAACTGAACTCAGCAGAGAAGTTTCCCTGGCAACAAGAAATGGCCCACTTAATATGGTAACGATGATATTTAATTGAGACCCAAAAAGAAAAGCTTAGGCTTTGACTGATGTCAAATTGCAGTCCTACTTTTTCCTAATTCCGAATCAGAAAGAACTAACCATTTGGTAAGTGGAGGAGGAAAGCTCCAGGAGTACAAGAGCTTGGGTTGGGTATCTGCAGCAAACCAAGGGCATAAATTAAGCTACTCCTAGAACATAAAGGTTTGCAGCATGTTAGCTACATTTTAAACAAAAAAGCCAATTTGTTCTTGCTGATTTCCAGCAAGATTTGGACTTCCCCAATCCTTCTGTCTTCTAATATTTAAAAATATCAGCTAAACACCTATTCAGACTGCACACAGAGGAAGGAAAAAAAAACAACCCAACCAAAAAAGAACCTAAATTTTAAATGAAGTTGGCCACAGGAGAAAGGTAATCTGAAAAGAATGTGGAGAAGGACTGGTATCCTTGCTTCTCACTTCTCCCTGCTTTAGTCGTGTTTTCAGTTAAGACGACAGTGTCCCTGCTCCAGGCAGGCAGGAGTCTATCTGAGCTTAGAATTTCAAGGGTATTTAGATAAAATACCCCTAATCTGAGTGAAAGCAATGAGGCAAAACTAAGAATAGCCATAAATAATAGCAAACTCCAGTTATCTGTTTAGCTGATCCAGTCAGGTCACTGCAATAATAAGGGAGATACGGTTGTGTGGTCACAAAAACCACATGCCCCTGAATTTCAGAGAACATACTTCCCTCTGCCCAAAACAAAGGGGTTGGCTCGAATCAGAGAGAGAGGCTAGCTGTGCAGAACGCTGTAGGTAGGTAGTAGGGTCCATGAGAATTCAATCCTACTAATTTTCCTTCTAAGCCCAGCATGATTTCTGGACACTAGTCAGTCAGACAGTATTATCAGATGTGGTTCTTTTGCTACAGGAAAACGTGAGTTTTGTGGTTCAGAGTTAGATGTCACTGCAGAGGAATGTGCATTAAGGGGACATCAGAATGAAAAGAGAAGAGCTCGACTTGACTTCAAGAACAACTCTTCACCATGGAAAGGATGAAACCCCCAGCTTAATGAATTCCTGAGCAGAATGCTTCTGACACTTTTTCAAAGGGTAGATAATGGCAGGACAAGGGGGAATGGATTAAAGCTAAAGGAAGGAAGGTTTAAGTTAGGTATTAGGAGGAAGTTTTTTACAGAGAGAGTGGTGAGGGGCTGGAACAGGCTGCCCAGAGAGGGGGTGGGTGCCCCAACCCTGGGGATGTTCAAGGCCAGGTTGGATGGGGCCCTGGGCAACCTTGTGTAGCTCCAAGGCCTGGAGGTTGGTGGCCCTGCCTGTGGCAGGGTGGTTGGAGCTCTGTGATCCCTGGGGTCCCTTCCAACCCAGCCCAGTCTATGATTCTATGACATTAAGTTCCTATTGCAGTTTAAACAGAATACAGACCAAGATCAGGAAACTACACCACGTTAAACATTAACAGTAATTAGCGACATTAGACAAAACCCACAGAAGTAACGATTAAAGACACAGGACCCCTGTTAATGCCTTCTCTCCCTTATACAATTTTACACTGTGCAGCTTGGTTTTCCTTACCTGTCTTCTTTAATCACATCCACAAAGTGAGCATCAGTCTTCTCTCTGATGTTTTTGAACCTCAAAGGAAGGAGAGCCGACTGATCCAGGCTCACTCCGCCCCACCTTCCTTTCTCTTGCAACATTTCATAGAGCGAAGTTTGACTGTTGCTGAGCTTTTCTTCCTGTGGAGGACTCAAAAGTCCATTTTGAGTCTTTGGACTGTGCCCTCCTGAAGCCTGAAGGACAAAGCAAAACATACACGGGGACCATCAGTGGCTGAGAACGCAGACAGGAGGGATTTCATGGAGCAGAAGTTGAAAGAAGTTCCTTCCTCAACACACTGAGATTTTTCTGATCCCATCTAAGACCCAACCCCACCTGCCTTGAAGTCATTCCCACCTTCCACAGGCACAAGCTTATTTAGGTGTCAGCCTTTGGCTTTTTGCATACCAAGCTCTCAAGGAGTAGAAAACAAAGCACACATGCAACGAAGACCAACCACAAGCCCAAATTTCATTCACTCATCTTGAGGTCAAGATTCTTCTAATCAGCTTTCTGAATCCCTACTTCACTGGTGCTACCTTTCTCTGCAAGTCCTTGCTGACGACCACAGCCCTGCTGCTTTCCCAGATGGAGCTTTCCCCTTTCTCCTACCTATGGCAACAGTCCTTCTGTTCACCTCATCATCCTACAAAGTTAGCCAACAGGTTAAACTATGGTTTCTTCACTAAGATGTATTTCTCTCAGGCTTTCTTTTGCCTTTGCATTAGCTAATGCTGCATTCTGAGACTCTGACACCAGTTTGCAACACCACTTACATACCCAGTGTTCTCAATTCTGCTTCTGTTTACTTGAGAAGACAAATTACCTTCAGCTGAAAATTACACTGTTCACACTGTTTTCACAGACCCCAAAGTTCCTTCTTTTAGCTTTTCTTTGACCTAGGTGAACATGCACTGAAGCAATTAAAAAAACCCCAACTGATCAGCTAAATATGGTTAGAAGGAAAATGAACTGCAGTTAGGCAGGATCATTTTCAAATGCAAACATCTATCAAACTTGGCATATCTGAACACTCATCCCCCCCCTCCATGTCTTATCGTTTATCACGTATCATTTATCCTCATCCTGAAACCCACTCATGACAGAAGTTTCTTCTCTCCTGCCCGTTCAGCAGTCAGCACAGCACTGACAAGCTCCTCCAGAAGACTATTCTTGGATGCCACCACAGTGACCATAAATAAATACCATAAATATCATCAGCACCCCAACCACGCGCTGAAATATGTCACTTTGATTGTAGAAGCAACTTAGTTAAAGTTAAGAAATATCCTGTTTCTGGCTGCCCATGCAAAATTAATTCAATCTCCTGGTGTATCAGCCCTCTGAAGCAAGTGTGGCACACAAGCACAGGCAGGTGTAATTAAAGCTGCAGACACAACCAGTGGGGATACAAAACCAGTGGAGCAGCCAGAGAACCCTTGTGCAGGGAAGAGTCAGAAAGCACACAGGCCTGACTCCCTGTTGCTGCCAAAACCTCAAGAGCTAAAGTCATCACAAGGTGTGTTGGAATGGTTCCCTGGAGCTACAGGAAACACAGGAGGGAGATGGGCTCTGCTTCCCCTTCCTCCTGCCTGGGAGGGACGCAGGGTCCCCACCCTGTGGGCTGACTGGATGGAGGTGTGAGCCCCTAGAGCTGTGTGCTGGGAGCCAGGAGATGAAAGGATTCCCAGTCCTGTGTCTTCTCCTGCTCACAACAGGCGGTTTGGCAGCATGCAGGTGTTCACAGCCCAGTGACAACAGCTAATGAAGTCGAATAGGAAAGCTAGGAGTTGCCTTGGTGTGATGCCAATGTTTTGCTGAAGAACGTAATCAACAGAAGAGAAAGGTGATTTCAGCAACATGTATCTCAGCAGAAGCAGAGACAAACCTCTTGCACCAGAGAGGTACTTGCATATGACAGAAGGGCACTCTTCTGGTAAGCCAGAGGCATGAGAATTTCACACATAAAAAGGTCACCAGTTCGTTTTCTTAGGAAAAACATTCAGTAGCTTCCAAGCAAGTCCTCCTGTAACCCTAGCAGGTTATCTAGCCTACCAGGGTGGCACAAGGCTATGGGCACAAGTTGTACCACAGTGTCAGGGTAGCTTCTCTGGCTTTGGGATGAGGAGTGCTAAGCAAGGCAAACCAAAGACAACTGCCCAAGAAGTGATGGGTTTTCATTCTTTGCTGTTATGTTTAATTTATGCTAAAGATTGTATTTGCTCAGAGCACCTCCCACAACAAGTTGAGCCTTAAAGAGACCAAACCAAAACAAAAAGCCCCCCCAAACCACCATGAAGGTCAGAGTAATCTCCTTTATTTTATTTTCTTTCTCCTCCTTCTCAGCCTTGCAGATGTCATTACATGAAAGGCCGTATCTGAGAGAACACAATTTTTGCTATGAGCTCAAATAAAAGATATGAACTCCTGTGCACTGTTTGCTTTCTCTGCCCGCTCTTCAAGTTCATCTGAAGAATGCAGCAAAAATTTCTGCTCTTTCAGAGAAGGTCAGCATGGACTTCTCTTGGCCTTTTCTCTTTAGCTCCTTGGCAAAGGCTCAAATCCCTAAGAAAATTCTTCCCCTCATTCAGCTCAAGGTTTTCCTGTGCTGTCTCTACTATGTTAATCTTAACAGAAGGGGATTAGGGTGTGAAATGGCTTGTGTGTAAGGAGAAAATCCCTGTTTATTAAATGCTGTTAGCTCCAGTGTTACTGTGGTTTCTGATGGCAACAGGCTGTGCGGGTTGGTTTTTATTGAGCACTCAGAGATCTGATGTACCAGGTGACAGTTTCCTCTCATCAAGAGACAAGGAGGATTTGAAGCCTGCTGGGACCCACGAAGCTCCAAGGACACTGTTACCATCATTAACGTTCCCTAAAGATGGGGGACAAGAGTACTGCAGGGCCAAGCACAGGGAACAGCCTCCAGAGATGGGCAGAGGGAGCTTATGGCCCTTCTTCTCAAGAAACTGTGGTGCAGAGGAGATTTGGAGATCAAGTGCCACAGCAATTTTGTGTATGTAGCTGTTCTTCAAGCTTTCAGGTGAGCAGGCAGCCCAGAGTTACTGGTAGCCACTTATCCAGCCCCATTTTTGACTTGGTGATAACTAAACCAAATCAGAGGACACTCATTTTGGTCTCCACTTGCATGCTTCTTCCAGGGAAATGAGACATTATATTCAGCTCTGCACAGCCCCCCATCATGCAGGGATAGATGATTAACACAGGTGAGGGCATTACAGCTGCAGTAGGACAGTGCGATGAAGACAACATGGGACACGGGGCGACTGGTGCTGAAGGAAAATGTCTGTCTGCAGTCGGTTCCTGGAGATCCTGCAACGTGGGAGAGGCAGCCTGGGGAAGAGGCATCTCTCACATACCATCCTGTCAGCCTGTGCACAGCTCCCACCGTGTGTTCTGCCTTAAAGACCTCGCACTGTTCCGAGATCAGGACTTGCCGGCCACTCTGCTCCATCTCCCTTGGGATTATTTTATTTCTTGTCCTAGGCGGTTTCCTAGGAACCCTGGCACAGAGCACAGGCTCCTGTGTTACAAAGCACTGCAGCCCAGCAAGGCAGACCCCACTTCTGAGCTTACAACTGAAGCATAAGAGACATCAGGTCAAATACAGGCCGAGGGCAGAGGGACAAACACGCATTGGAGGGCAAATCCTCTGAGGAGCAGCTGAGGGAGCTGGGGGTGTTCAGCCTGGAGAAGAGGAGGCTGAGGGGAGACCTTCTCCCCACCTCCACTGACCTGACAGGAGGGTGCAGAGAGGTGGGTGATGGTCTCTTCAGCCAGGGGACAGGAGATGGGACAAGGGGCAATGGGCTCAAGCTGCCCCAGGGCAGGGGCAGAGCAGATGGGAGGGAAAAGTTCTTCCCTGGCAGAGTTGTCAGGGCCTGGCCCAGGCTGCCCAGGGAGGGGCTGAGTCCCCTTCCCTGGGTGTGTTTAACAGAGGGGAGATGAGGTGCTCAGGGATCTGGTTTAGCTTAGGATGGGAATGGTTGGACTTGATGATCTTAAAGGTCTTTTCCAGCCCTGTGATTCTGTGATTATTGTAGTTGCTTGTCAGTAGCACAAATGTTGGTAAGTTTTTCCATTAGTTCTGTATGCAAGATGAGTTGTAAAGACAGATGTGATGGAAAAAAGCAAGAGAGCTATCTCTGAGTGTGCTTCCCCCCAGGAAGGGAAAGCATTAAACATCTGTAAGTAGAAAAGTCAGGTGATGAGCACTGGTCTGTGGTGTGCATTTAGGCAGGAGCTTAATTCAGGAAGGAGTGAGAAGCGACAGGCAGAGCAGAAAAGCTATGAAGGGCACAGACAAGACAAGCAGGCAATGCCTGGTAGTGCAGGGAATGTTGGCGGCTGCAGAGGGAATCCAAGCAACAGGCAAGGAAAGCAACGCTGGCAGCAGCTCGCTGAGCTCGTAAGATGCTGTTATTTGTCAGTCAGAAAAAGGATGTGAGCTGATTTAGATACTGTGAAGTTCACAGGAATGACTCTGCCCTGTCTTGGCTTAAAGCTACGGTGCAGAACGACGTTGGGAAGAGCTGGGGGTAACTTGTGGCCAGGGGACACACAGCCAGCCTGGTGTAAGGGATGGAGAGTGGGGTAGTAGCATTTTCTTTGGGCAACCTGAGTAAAATGTAAAGAGTCCAAATTTTAAGGTCTTCTCAGAATCAAAGCGGGCCCATAAGATTACTAATCATTTTGAAAACTTGGGGGGACTGTGTGTGTGTTAACTGCATTCCAGAAGCAACTGCTCCAAATCAAAACTGGCTCTGCTGCTTAAGAGCTCGGATAGAGGAAGAGGGATACAAACATGAGAAAGCCAATTGAAGCAGAGATATAAGGGGAAAGGAGGAATAACATGATACTGAGATTACCTTCGTACTGTTTTTATGCTCATCCTGACAACCATTTTGGATAGCTCCTTCCTCTACGCTGACATCGCAGTGGGGAGCAAGGGTGGTACTACATGAAGGGCAAGGCTGCAATGAGACAAAGAAATTTTAGCCAGGAACGTTCTGGTGTCCTCGTAGCATTATGCAATTTATAATTCAGTCCACTTGTATACTTGCAGCATGGCTAAAAGATAAACAAAGCTACAGATTGGGAAGCAGGGAGCAGAATTTGACTGGAACAGAATGCACTGTTTCAAAAATAAATCACAGATTTTCTGTTTACTGAAGCTAAATCGAATCCAGGAATGCTTTAAGAGTGTGAGATCACAGATACACTGTAATCGCTGCACGCTGGGGAAAGGCCTCCCCAAGAAGAACAGAATACTCTTCAGTGAGAGAGAAGTGCAATTTTTTTTTGCTTAAAAACGGTCTGTAAAAGGATCTGAATGGCATTATGAGCAAAGACTTAGCACAAAACACAGCACCATTTAAAACACACAAGGCTCAAAACACCACAACGCATTCGGATCACCACAGAGAAATGGAAAGCAGCAAATCTGAAACTAATAAAGGGAAAAACTTTCTCATGTAACATTCGACAGCAGCAGCGTGGAGCTTCAGTGACTGCACACCAATGAAGCCAAACACCCAGCAAATGTCACAGGAAACAAGGGAAGCAGAACCAAGAGCTGCAATAGTTTCAGGGAAGCAACCTAAAATGTAACACTTCAGCTTTTAAAACAATCTGAGCCCTTGGGCTTTTCTTAACTGGAATTAGGCACCTCTCTGTATCTTCCAGGTCCTCGGTGCTTTTCTCCAGCCCCAGCCACACACAGGCAGGATGCTGCAGCACAGGGAGCCCGTGTCTGATTCCTATGGCTCTGGAGATGGTTTCCTGTTACCCAGCTTGCAAAAAGGCTACTCACAGCTATGGAGACACCAGTACTGGACCCAGCAAGTACATACTAACTGGCAGTACGTGATCCACTAAACATCTTGATAAATTTTCCAAGCAGCAACTGGAGCCATTTGTCCCAAACTCAGCATCCCACATCCATTTATCTGCTCAGTCTGGACTCATTCAACCTCTCTAGTCAATCATACTCCTGGCCCAAACCCACAGCACCTTCTGCCTTCAAATTCACCCTGTATTTCAGAGACCAGCGTGTGAGTCTTTGCAGAGCTGCCTGTCCACCCGAGCCCCTCTCTGGGAACACCGAATCACCGCCTGTTTCCCCACCTGGCAAGTCATGTCCAGCTCTGAACCTGCACAGTCTGAACCAACACCAGCAGGTCTGGAGCAGCCACACACCCAGAGCATTAGCTGCTTAGCAAAAATATACACCTCTAACATCAAAATTAAAGAAAAACCCCTCCCGTTTGATCCAGCTCGTAACCCAGCAAGACCACCTCAAATGTTCAGCTACTGGGGTTCAATCAGAAGACAAAAAGCCTCAGGGAAGGAGCCCGACCTTTTGTGAAAAGGCAGAAGTCCACCTGGCTTACCCCATGTGCTCAAGTCATAGAATCCCAAACTGGTCTGGGTTGGAAGGGACCCCAGGGATCACAGAGCTCCAACCCCCTGCCACAGGCAGGGCCACCAACCTCCAGGCCTGGAGCTACACAAGGTTGCCCAGGGCCACATCCAACCTGGCCTTGAACACCCCCAGGGACGGGGCACCCACCCCCTCTCTGGGCAGCTTGTTCCAGCCCCTCACCACACTCTCTGGAAAAAACTTCCCCCTAATACCTAATTTAAACCTTCTTTCCTTTAGCTTTAATCCATTCCCCATTATCTACCCTTTTTAAAAGTTGATTCCCCTCCTGTTTCTCTGCTCCCTTCAGGGACTGGAAGGCTGCAATGAGGTCCCCCATTAACTTCACTCCCTGTTGCAGCCACTCAGTGCACACGCTGGATGTGGCTGTGGCCTCAGCCCCATGAATAATACACCAATGTGCTTTCTGCAGACACCAAGACAAGCAGAAGGACTTTCTGTGTTCATACCAAGAGGGGATTAAAACGTTTCTACAACAGCTCAATTCCCAGTCAAGTCAGGGATTTTATAAAACACAACAGGGAAAATAAACTGAGACCAAAACCGGCTCAGCAAGTTCCAGTGTTTTCATTCAAAAAGTCAGTTCCTACTGAAGATTTACTTGTTTTTAGCCTCTGTCCTCACCAGTTTAATTATGTACAAACATTTTATTGATACTGATACACTGAAGGAGAGAAGAAACCAATTCCTTTCAGGGATCAATTGCTGTTGCACTCTGCTTCCTGGCTTTCCCTGACATATCATCCCTGCTGGAACATCTGTTCAAGCCCCAAATGTCAAAGTCATCCTTTGCATCCAACATGGCCCCTTTCAAACAGCAACACTCCAACTCGCCTGTCATTTCGCCCCTCCTACTTGGTCTCTCTTGCAGAGCTGGAGTCATCTCCTCCTACACTGACACTGTTTACAGCTTTGTATTTAAAACAGTTGGTGTGTAAGTCATGATTCTTTTGCAAATTATTATCTCCAGACCCTACCAGCAAGCTGTGGGCTTGAAGAAAAAAAACACACCAGCAAAAAACCCCCAAACCTGTAAAAAAGAAACCCACTCCTTTGCAAAAATTGTGCATGATCTGTGAATAAATTGCTCAGCTGTTCTTCGTGGGGATTTTTAAAGACAGAAATATATTGGACTGGAGCATTTCTCCTATGGGGATAGGCTGAAAGAACTGGGGCTGTTCAGCCTTGAGAAACGAAGACTGAGAGAAGATCTGATCAATGGTTATCAATATCTGAAGTGTGGGACACAGAGGCAAATGGTCAGCCTCTTCTCAGTGTCTGTGGGGACAGGACAAGGGGCAATGGCTGCAAGTTGGAGCACAGGGAGTTCCACACCAACATGGGGAAGAACTTTTCCCCAGAGAGGGTGAGGGAGCCCTGGGACAGGCTGCCCAGAGGGTGTGGAGTCTCCATCTCTGGAGAGATTCCAGCCCCATCCGGACACTGACCTGTGCGACCTGTCTCAGGGACCTTGCTTTGGCAGAGGGTCGGACTTGATGGGCTCTGGAGTGCCCTTCCAACCCCTATGATTCTGTGTATCTGTGATATTTATTTATTTAACACTGTAAGACCTACCCTAGCATGGCCAGGAAAAGAACCATTCCCTGAGACCTCACCCCAGTAACAGACTAACCCAGCAGAGAGGCTGGTGTACCTGGTGTACCCTGACACTTGAAAGTGCTGTGGGGTCTGGAAGAGCTGAACCTAGCCATGCTGTGAGAACCAAGCACACCTGGCTCTCCTATGCTGCAACTACTTAAAAACGTGCCCTGTAAGTGCTCAGCATCCTCAGAATTTCATCATCACTGCACTACACGTGTTCTGACACAGTTTGAGGCTTGTGTTATCAGAGCGTGGGGAAAGCTGACTTTGGGGTCATTCAAAACCCACTCATAGAATCGTAGAATCATAGAATGGTCTGGGTTGGAAGGGACCCCAAGGATCATAGAGCTCCACCTCCCCTGCCACAGGCAGGGCCACCAACCTCCAGGCCTGGAGCTACACAAGGTTGCCCAGGGCCCCATCCCACCTGGCCTTGAACACCTCCAGGGACGGGGAATCCACTACCTCTCTGGGCAGCCTGTTCCAGCCCCTCACCACTCTTTCTGTAAAAAAACTTCCCCCTAATATCTAACCTAAACCTTCCCTCCTTTAGCTTTAGTCCATTCCCCCTTGTCCTGCCATTATCTGCTCTTTTAAAAAGTTGAATCCCCTCCTGCCTATAAGCTCCCTTCAGGGACTGGAAGGCTGCAATGAGGTCCCCCCACAGCCTTCCTTTCTCCAGGCTGAACAAGCCCAGTTCCCTCAGCCTCTCTTTGTAGGGGAGCTGCTCCAGCCGTCTAATCATCCTTGTGGCTCCTCTGACCCCTCTCCAACAGTTCCACATCCTTCTTGTATTGGGAGCCCCAGCTCTGGACACAGGACTCCAGCTGGGGCCTCACGAGGGCAGAGTAGAGAGGGACATCCGTGTACCTTGGGCAAGACAGGCACAGTATTTTCTGAGTTGTGAGGCTGCTTAGGAAACCACTGGCCAAACCTGCAGCATTCACAGGGATGAACAAACAACCCAGGTAAGCGTGAGCTCGAGGCAGCAGCTTTAGCACAGCAGCACACAGGGTATCAAGACTGAAACCAAACTGGCACTTGTCCTAGATGCTTTTTCTGAAGCAGCTTCTTTTAGGTCCCCCTTCACTTGGATAGCCATGTTTGCACTTCTGCACTGTGCATCAGTCAGCATGTAAACAGCAATTAACAAGATGATCCCAGGGCAGAAAACTGTGGAGCAGGCAGCAATCAGCCCCTGGTGGGCCAGCAGCATGTCTCCACATTGCACGCTGGTTGTTCAGGAACGGGGGTGCACCTATACCTCCCCTGCTGCAGAGTCACCACATGAGTTAGAAAACACACCCCATAGCTGAGACTGAGCAACAGATTTAATTCTGGACTGGGCTCATTTGAACAAGAAGTACCAGAAGTTAAAGTGTAACACATTTTATCAAGTCCCATCTGTGCCCAGGTCAGTCCTGCACTTTGCTGCAGCTTCATCACCCTCCAGTTACAGCTTGCTCTGCTGCCTGACACTAACAAGGCATGCTCTCTTTCCCTCAGGACAGCACCCTTAGATTTACTGCTTTGCTTCATCCACCCTCTCTCCCTTCTGCTCCAGCAACAGGCAGCTCAGCAATACTGCTCCACTTGGTAAGTTCCTCTTCCTTTACTACCTGATGTAAAGGAGTTTCTATTCCTGACAGTCACATCCCTACCTCTGCAGGGCCACGTGCTGGACAGAATGGACAGGCCTATCTATACAGACACCCACCAACTGCTCTGAGATGTGTTTTCCAACCTTATTTGCTACTACCTTCATCGACAGACAAGAGAGAGATGGAAACTGGTGCCCAAGGAATACCAAATATATTCTTTCTTAGAGGGGAGAAGGAATAGAAAAGCATCACCAGCAGCTTTGACACAGTCAGACAACACAGTGCATTGTCTGGGGACGGATGGAGCTGTCCACAGCTACCTTCTGTAGTCACACAGTCCTGGCTGGCTCCCTAAGCAGCTCCCTCTGCTTTGGAGCCTACCTTTAGGCCAGCCTTCTGCTGCTCTCACTTGCAATGCAGTGGGTTTACTTCAACCCTTAAACCTGGGCATAGTGCTCTCCTAATCCAGACAGCAAACACACGGAGAGCAAAAGCAGAGTAGCATGAAAGTCACCTCCCCTTCAAGTCTGTCAGCTACATCTCAACCCTGTGTGAAGAGATCCTCTCAGGACTGAGCACGCTGAGCGCAGGGGACAGGGACCTACAGATACCACCCCTGGTTGTGACACTCATGCCCAGCTCGGGCAAGCCAGGACAAGGAACTCTCAGCACAAATTAAAATAGAGGATAGACATCTGTTGTTTGGGAAATCTGTTCTGAGCTGGAAGATGGAGAGTAACAGCAAAGCTTAGAAGCAATACACATTGTTTCACAGATTTCCTTGTCAAGAGATCTTTTGAGAGGTGTGAACATAACAAAATGTCATCCTCTCCCTAAGCTGAAGCTGTGCAAATCCTTGCCCTCAGTTCTAGATATAGGTTTCTAGAGCAAGCAGATAAAACACAATCTCACAGCGTACCAGGGCATTCTTCTCTCACCACACAAACAATTCTGTCATCTTTTTGTGGCAGTGTGTGTTCTATGAAAAGGTTCACAGGTACCTGACCTGCCCAGCACAGGAAGAGCAGCAGCAGCAAAAGCAGAAAGTTACACAAGTTATGGCAGCTGCTTAAAGCATATTAGTTATTCTCCAACATTATTAAAAAAAAAAAAGCAAACAGTGTTTGAAACTATGTTTAAGAAGCATTCACTTTACTCTGGGGACTCCCAGCAACTGGCAAAGCATCTTATTTTGTCAGTGTTTTGGAGCCTCAAGCTACGTGTATATACACACACGTATACCCAAGTATCCAGAGTGGTGGCTAAACAAACCCATGAGGTTCCCCACCCACCCAGCTCTGGGCAGTTGGTGTGGTTTGGGATCTATTGTGTCAGAAATAAGAACTCACCTTGGGTTTCTCTACATGTTTGAGAGTTTTTGCCAAGTCACTGGCACTCTCAGCTGGGGATGCTCCCTGGATCCTGGCTCCATCCCCGGACTCCAAGCCAGGAAGCAACGCTTGCGAACAGCTGCAGTGGGGCTCCTTCACCTTCTGACCAGAGATCAGATAGGTCTTCAAACCTACAGAAAAAAAAAGGGAAAGGAACAGTCAGAACTGCAGAAAGACAAAAAACTAAGACTCATTTTGAGTTTCTCCAGTAAGAAGTACAGCAAACATCAAAGCAGCATCAAGGCTTGGGAATCCAGCACACAAAAACCAAAGACAGTGGCTGGGAACAAGCATGAGGAAGGTAAAGATTCTCCAGTAAAGTGATGGCAATGAGGCTTGCCCAACATCTGCTGCCCCAGACACCAGGGGCTACTCTAATCACAACAACCAGGAATGATGTGCATGTACTTTTATTCCACTTTCACTCACAGAATCATCAGGTTGGATCATCAAGTCCAACCATTTCCATCCTAAACTAAACCAGATCCCTGAGCACCTCATCTCCCCTCTGTTAAACACACCCAGGGAAGGTGACTCAGACCCTCCCTGGGCAGCCTGGGCCAGGCCCTGACAACTCTGCCAGGGAAGAACTTTTCCCTCCCATCTGCTCTGACCCCACCCTGGGGCAGCTTGAGCCCATTGCCCCTTGTCCCATCTCCTGTCCCCTGGCTGAAGAGACCATCGCCCACCACTCTACAACCTCCCTTCAGGTTGAAACATCTGAAAAATACAGTTAAGACCTTATTTGCTTCCAAGCTGTCCTTTGAGCTCTCACATTAATTAACTCTTTAGCCCTGGACAGGAGTTGAGCCTGTGGGATCTGTGTTAGTAGCCTACTTGTGAACCACCCACGTGTTTCCTTTCCCCCAGCTCATGCTCTGTCAGAGAGACAGCGTGAGGATCGCTGAACGCTGGAGCACGCCGAGGGAGGGACCAGTGTTCAAGCACTAGAAATTCAGATGGGCTTTCAGAGTTAGTGCAGACTTCACATTTTTAAAGAACAAAATCAATCTCTCTCTCTCTCTCTCTCTCTCTCACGTACGCCCACACACGCTCCCTGCAACTGTTGTATGAATTGAAGCATAATTGGAAAGCAGATCCAATATTAAAGGCCAGGCTGGTAAATACCATGCTGTATCAAGCTGAGCTGGATCAAAAACCTGTTCAAAAAATAAAAGAGCTGAATTTCGTTTAGAATAGGGCTCATTTTACTTCCTTAAAACTTCATGTTACGATGTTCTGGGTTATTTCTAGGCACAAAGAGTAAGAAGGAGCTACTAATCACACTGCTTTCTGAATCCCAGGGAGTTAATTTTATTGCCACTGTGTGGGAAACCTCCCACTCTGCAAGGAAGAGCACAGATATGCTCCAAAAAGCGTGGAGGTCAGCAGCTCGCAGACCTGGAAAGCACTCGGTGTTTTGTGATACCAGAGACCACTGTCCCCGGTGATTCTGCATCCGACCTCTTGCTCCTGGGGTGGCTGCTGGGTTTGTGTTCAGGTCAGTTGTGCCTCCCCCACTTCCCTTTTCCTGGTACTTCTCACCCCATCAGGGCCTGGTGCATGATGGTCACAGCCATCAGCCACAGTCAATCACCTCCATCCATAGGATGAAAGCTGGAAAAAGTGATGGCAAGTTGCAGCCCCAAGAGGACAGGCTTCTGTTCCTTATGATAAAGTCATTCTCTCATAACCTTCTTTACAGGCAGAAATCATACTCTAAACCTCCTCTTTTTTTGTCTGTAATGTGTAGCACCATCCACTGTAACCTTTCCAATACAAACAAGCCATGCTAACAGCAAAATGTGTAGTTTCTCCATCTATTCCACCAGCCACCAAAGCTCCTGAACACCTGGACCCCAACACAGAAGCCCTGGATCAACCATTTCAACCCCAGGCTCCAAAGCTGCTGGGAAAGCTGTGGTGTTCTCACAGCCCCTCTAAGCTCCCAAGCACTCATTCCCCTATTTGAGATGTTCAACTCCAGCCAATCTTTGTGTTTGTATGGTTTGTAGCAGGGCAGGGGTTTATTTGGCTGTACCACTTAATAAAATCCCGAGCTGCTGCTGGCTTCCAGATGTAGAACTGTCTCTTTAAAACCTCTATTGATGGGGGTTGTCATTTAAGGAATTCACCACAATCAGCTTATAATTGTATGTTTACTGGGGTGAAAGCTGGAGCATTAAGCTTACTGCTCCTATTTTTAAAAGCTCATTATTTTACCACTCATTATTCCTGTATTTTTTTCCTAAACAAACATATTTCCTTCAGGTTTTGTATTTCTGAAAAGGCACTTTTCACATCTTACTGCTCTACACAGCACAATTACTTTGTCAATCTGTTGAATACAGTAAAATTATCTCCAGCTTGAACTCCACACCATAGGAAAAAAGGAAAAGGCAGCAGCACCCGGGTAACTGAAAGCAAAACCCACCCCTCATCCTTCCCACCTGGGGCAAACCCATGTCCTCCACTGCCATGTTTTGCATCAATGGCCACTCACACTCGCTGCGTGCTGCTGAAGTTGGCTGAAATAGCTGGTCAATGGCACCAAAAGGCAGAAAAATCACTTTATGGGCTCCATCAGAAGAGGAGTGGCCAGCAGGGACAGGGAGGTGATTGTCCCTCTCTACTCTGCCCTCCTGAGGCCCCATCTGGAGTCCTGTGTCCAGAGCTGGGGCCCCCAATACAAGAAGGATGTGGAACTGTTGGAGAGGGTTCAGAGGAGCCACAAGGATGATTAGAGGGCTGGAGCAGCTCCCCTACAAAGAGAGGCTGAGGGAGCTGGGCTGGTTCAGCCTGGAGAAGAGAAGGCTGTGGGGGGACCTCATTGCAGCCTTCCAGTCCCTGAAGGGAGCTTATAAGCAGGAGGGGATTCAACTTTTTAAAAGAGCAGATAATGGCAGGACAAGGGGGAATGGACTAAAGCTAAAGGAGGGAAGGTTTAGATTAGATATTAGGGGGAAGTTTTTTACAGAAAGAGTGGTGAGGGGCTGGAACAGGCTGCCCAGAGAGGTAGTGGATTCCCCGTCCCTGGGGGTGTTCAAGGCCAGGTTGGCTGGGGCCCTGGGCAACCTTGTGTAGCTCCAGGCCTGGAGGTTGGTGTCCCTGCCTGTGGCAGGGGGTTGGTGCTCTGTGATCCCTGGGGTCCCTTCCAACCCAGACCAGCCTGGGATTCTATGATTCTATGACCTCCTTGGGTCCCCCAGGCCTGCTATGTCCACTGGGCAAGGTAATGGAAATGGGACAAAGAAAAGCTGGTGTATTGCAGAATCATGGCAAGCGGTTAGTGAGGGGTAAGCAGGGCTACACCTAGTGCTGAATGCCAGGGCAGGGTCTCAGGAAGAGGAAAGGTTATTTTTGGGAAGTTTTGGGAAATTAGGAGGTGTACAAGTCTTTCCTCTTCACAGGGATTCACTGATAGCACCTACCTAATTCTTTGTTTGTTATTAATTCCTTCTTACAAGATGAAAACTCAATTTGCTGTAGTATTCCTTGCAATTCTGTGACACTTTGCAAAGCAACTCCCACGTGCAGCCTGACATATTGCAGTATAAAAGGAGGGTCATTAATTCAAAAGAACAGTATCAGTGTCACGGAAATGTACCACATGAGAACAATATTCTTCCTCCTTCTACTTCTCCAGTGCATTAGTATGATCAACGCTCCATCATTTTCCTTCCCAACAGTGTAGGGAGTGAAAAACATTCACATCACCACGCAACACAGTTAAATCGATTAGGTATTCAATGAATAAGCCAACAGTAGAGGAGCTGCTGTTTTAAGTGAAAACCAGTAAACACGGTGCAATTTTGGGTGTGTGTTGCTGCGCAACGATGCAACTCAAGACATGGCAGTGAAGGAAGTGCTAGATGCTCACAATGCTGTCTACAAAGGCAGAGCTCATCCTTCCTTTCCCTCCTGCCGTTCTCAATCTCATAGTCGCTCCCTTCCCTCCAGTCTATTCCAGATAAATGCTGAAAAATAAAAGAATGTTAAGCCAGCTGATAGCAAATCTGTATGCTGGCAGGCTTCATCCTGCCCCCACTGCTGCTTGTGCTCAGAAGCAAAGAGAGGGAACAGGCGACAACCACCCACCCCAGCACACCACAGTACCTCACGCAGGGCTTTCTGGCCTGGGGAGAAGAATTAGCTACAGCGTTTATCTTTGAGAAACACAAGCCATTGCCTTCACTTGCTTCAAGTCCTGAAAACCTGTGAGTGTTATCAAGGCAACAGCTCCTGCATACTCAGACCAAACTCTGGGTTGTTCAAGCTGGGCGTTGGGAACAGCAGGACAGTGTTTTTAAAGTGTGTTTGGGACAGGCAAGACCTCCACTGAACACCAGTGGCTTGTTGTCCTACCACCACTGAATGTCAGAAGCACTAGGGAGTTTCTGCACTCCTTTCTTCAGTCAGCTTTGCTTTTGAACTTAGAAAAACAGAAAACCATCCCAAGCAGTAAAAAAAAAAAACCCAAAACAAACCAAAAAAACCCCTCTTAATACCAACAGAAAACTCACGTGCGCACACTCACACACATTAATTTCTGTATGCACAAAAATAAACAGAAGTATAAATAAGGCTGAGTATAAACATCCCAGGCTGCAACCTGGTTTTGGCAGCGTGAGAAAACCCAGTCCCTGCAGAGCTGTAATGTGGGACAGACTGGGGTTCGTGCAGTTCAGTCCAGGGCTCCCTGCCCGGGTTATACCCACACAGGCCAGGCCAGAGCGGCTCTGCCCTCCTTGACCGTAGCCATACTTGTGGATGAAAGTGCTCTTGGGGAACTGGTGGGAAGTCACTTGCTGGGAAAGAATGGGGACGGGGAGAGAAAAGATGTTCTGGTCCTTACAGAGAGAGTGGTGAGGGGCTGAAAGGGGCTGCCCAGAGAGGGGGTGGGTGCCCCGTCCCTGGGGGTGTTCAAGGCCAGGTTGGATGGGGCCCTGGGCAACCTTGTGTAGCTCCAGGCCTGGAGGTTGGTGTCCCTGCCTGTGGCAGGGGGTTGGAACTCTGTGATCCTTGGGGTCCCTTCCAACCCAGACCAGTCTGTGATTCTATGATTCAAGTCCTTAATTAAGTCACTGATTTCCTTTCCTTCAGTTCATTTATCCTTATTACTCCAGGACAGAAGTCGCTGCCATGCCAGTCTAATCTCATCTGTACGTAAGCAGAAGGCCTCCCTCTGTGCATGTTTTGAAGACGGGATGTCTTCTACAGGGATCTCAAGAGATGGGGGATTAACAGCAAAGTGAAAAGCAATTCCTTGGCAAAGTAAGATTCAAGTTTCAATTTTTGATGCTCCACCTGCACGGGATTGAAAATTGTTAGCTCTCTATTGACAGCAAACAGGAAAATGAGTTTCCCTCTGGCAAACTGCGTGTGTCATACTTCTCACATCTCCCTCTAATGAACTTCAAATGCTGCTGAAACCCTTCTCAGCACTGATTCTAAGAGACACCAACAACGATGGCAGTGTTTCAGTCATGCTCTTAGCAGCTCAATTAGTAAGAGTATAAACCCACTCTGATTATACATTCCTGTTCCTCCCTCGATGATTCCATTTACCCTTTCAGTTGCAGCATGGGGAAATGGCATTCACTGGAGAGGTGTCCTTCCTTTTCAGAGCAACTGCTCCTGGAACACAGCCTCTTGTTCTGCACGCTGGGAACACTCCTCCTATCTCAGTAATAAGATCTAAATTATACTAATTACACCCCTTTTACCAAATAACTTTATATTAAGAGTTTTCCTTTGTTATTTATCTTTCCATCATTTCCCTTAGCGTTGACCCACTTTAATCATTTAATCTCATTTCTTCCCAAATAAGTATAAATTCACAAAACTACCTGAGCTCTGTTTCCACAACCCCCCAGTTCTGCCACATCTTACCTGGCAGAATTAGGAACTGCATGATAACTGTTTCATCACCTGAACCACGGTGCCCGTCAGTCCCTCCCACGTGACAGCAAGAATTCCTTTCCAGCTAGAAAAATCATTGTAATCACCTGTAGCATCCTGCCCTGATGAACAATGTTAGCTATTTCAATAATTTAATCTCTCATTTATGTAACTCCAGTACAAGGAACAGGCAGGGGTATAGCAAAGTCCTAAAAAACCTCTGCAGTTCAGGACTGTAGCTCCTTCCTGTCTGTCTGTATGGAAACTCCCCTTCAGGTTACACTTCTCTGCACTCATTCAGCTCTTGCTTTCTCATTTTAGAAACACAAGACAAAAATTCTCCACGGCTTTTAAAGACCTTTGCCCTTTGCTAAAATCTGGGGAGTGAAAAATACAGGTTTTCAGACACTGTCATTCCAGGGAAAGGAAACAGAGCCTTAGTCAGGTTTCATCATCTGCTGTTCTACAACTTCATTAGCCTCTGACTCGCTCTGTAAAATAAACGATTACCTGCAGTTCCTGGAATATAATGCAACAGGCAAATAAAAGTAGGAAGAGGGACCAGAAACAGATTTACTACTTCCACACACAGCTGCTCTTTGGCATCTCTCTGCTAACTTTCCCGTGTTGGTTTTTTCCCTTCTCAAAGCTGAAATCATTTTGCAGGTACAAACCCAGTGGAACATTTGTCCAAGAAAACAGAGCACACCATCCTTCCAGGAGCTATAGAAACCTTTGGGTCCAAGTTGTTGCTGAGACTAAAAATGCCTTTGTCCAGCAAATACACTTCCTTAAAACACAACAGGTGCCAAGTCTGTATTGACAGGGACTATCTTCTCACATGAAAACCTCTTGGTCTCCTGCAGTGCAGCCCTCTCATCAACTGGGCTGGGAACCAGTACTGCACACACCAGAAAAAGCTTCTGACCCAGCATAAGGGCAGCTGCCGAGAGCCCACTGGGGCTGCAGAGCACCCCCACGGGTGCTGCTGATGCGCACGGGTGCTCGAAGGATTGTCAGTCCACACTGCACAACCAGAACCCACAATGCTGCTCAAAACACAGAAATATTAGAAACCAAAGGACTAGAATTTTTCACTTTACTTTTACTTGAGAGCAAACGTGAAAGTGGGTGAATAGGGAGTTTAAATTCAGTGGTACCCAGTAACGAAGTGGCACGTGGTGCCAAGAGCTGGGCAACTTTAAACATAAATAAGGGTCGTTACTGCTGTCACTTTTTCCCTATTTTGCAATCTTAATTTGCCAAAAGGTTGTTACCCTTGTATAAGTACAATGGGTTTTTCTCCCTGAAGCTTCTAATCATTTCATAGTTAAAGTACTGGTATTCAGAAATAGAGGGAGAAGCAAAAGCTCAGCAGAATATCCTTACCTAACAACAGCACCTGGCAGACACAAACTGAATAGAATCATAAAATCACAGGGGTTGGAAGGGACCCCCAGAGCCCATGGGGTCCAACCCCCTGCCAAAGCAGCTCCCCAGCTCATATTGCACAGGGCGGCATCCAGACAGGGCTGGAATCTCTCCAGAGATGGAGACTCCACACCCCCTGGGCAGCCTGTCCCAGGGCTCCCTCACCCTCACTGGGGAAAAGTTCTTCCCCATGTTGCTGTGGAACTCCCTGTGCTCCAACTTGCAGCCACTGCCCCTTGCCCTGTCCCCACAGACAATGAAAAGGGGCTGCCCATGTCCCCCTGCATCCCATCCTTCAGATATTGATAAACATTCATAAGGTCCCCCCTTAGTCTTCTTCTCTCCAGGCTGAACAGCCCCAGCTCACTCAGCCTTTCCTCACAGGGGAGATGCTCCAGGCCCTTCAGCATCTCCGTAGCCTCCTCTGGACTCTCTCCAGGAGATCCCTGTCTTTTTTATCCCAGGGAGGCCAGAACTGGACACAACACTCCAAGGGGCTGTGACATCCCTGGGAAGTATTTGCCAGTCAACTGAACTGCCATCACTGTAGGGGCACAAACGCCATGCGCTAGTGAGAATCCAACGCTGGAACTCTCTGGAAGCACTCTGACTTTGAAGCTCAGCTTGAGGTTTACAGAAATTTAAGGATTTAAAGGCCTACAGGCACATTTTTAATTTCAAGCAAGTGACTGCGTTGTAATTAAGACTGCCTGGAAAGAAAACGGCTGTCGAACATTTCAGCAACTGGGGGGAGCAGAGTGGGAGGAAATAAATAAACCCAAACAATCAATGTCTGCTTGAAGCTCAAGGGCAGCCCAGACCTGGTGTGAGTGTGCTGCACTGAAGCTGTGCTAAGGGGCCACTTACCAAAAGAGCCCAGGCAGCACCTTCCTTCCCAGAGAGGCATCATGAGACAATCGAACTTCTGCTGGCCCATGGCACACAGTGGAGAGCGCAGAGCTTCTGCTGCTGAACATTACAGCCTCCCTCTGAGGCATCAGGCCCAGGATGCAGAGTCATTAACCTGAGCTTTAATTGCAAGAGGAGTGAGCAGCTTTGCCAGCAAGCTTACAAGATGCTCCATGAGTGGAAACCCTTGCCTGACCCAGGCTGCCAGCCCTGCCCAATGGGCTGTGCCAAGAAGCCAAGTTTATCTGATTTCCTGAAGGAACTACCAGCAGCCACGGTTCAACACCACTCCAGACAGCACCTAGAAATGCATCATTCTCCCTCACCCCTGGGAAAGATCAGAGAGAAAGGGAGGAGTGTTTAACTGTATTCTGTCTTTACAATTAGCCTTTCCTCCAGCTGCAAGGCTGTAGTAGCTCCCACACCACATGTACCCACAGGGTGCTTGCTTCTGACCACAGATCCGCAGTTCCCTGTGGATTTTTCCAGGTTTTTTCATTACCTTTACACCTAAACTAAACAGGATTTTCAGAGAGGAGCAGAACACGTTTCCATAACCATACAGCAAACAAGAATTCTGTTAAAGAACTTCCCCAGCATCCCTGAGAACCGCTTCTCTTCCAGGCACAGCATCTCTCCTGTTGTCCTTCCTCCAGGTACTAGGGGCAGGCTCAAAACATCCGCACCTCTCCTCAGTGTACAGACACGATCTCACACCCAAATCCAGCAGAAGAGGTTAGTGCTGCGAGGTCTGATGGCCACAGACCTGCTCCTTGCAGAAGACAATGGGCAGAGGTGTCCTGCATCGTGCAGTCCATTCCTCTTGTCATCTTCATGCCTGAAAAGCACCTGGTCCCTGCAGAGCCAAAGTCAGCAAGGGACTTCACACACCATTCAGGAGGACTCCTTTGTTAATTCTAACAATCACTGTACAAAAGGCTTGAAAATTTCTACTGCTGCTATGTGATGTATGGTTTGTGTGCAACACTACACACCACAGCAGTTCAGCAAACACCTCAACATTATTAAAAATAGAACCTAAACCACCCCGTGTTGTGATCTCCATCCTTCTCAAAAACGAGTGGTGGAAGTGCCATGAGAGCCAGACCACGCATCCATCCTACCACTCTGGGAAGTGGCTATGTAGAATGATGTGGAAAAAAACATAATTCATGAGGGTTGGTTTGGTTTTTTTAAAGCCCTCCAAATGCTCCTAAGAATTGTCCTGCTATAGTCCTGAATTTCAGCTTTTTATCTGCAGGAATTTCAGCAATCTAGCTGGAAGCCAGAAGTACATCACTGTCTTTAATACCACAAGGCATTTCTGTCACTCACACTGAGGACTGCACAAGGTGACACTGGGTGACAAAAACTAAGAAGTAACTGTCTCCAGCCTGCAAAGCCGCATCTTCCATGAAGCAAGTGCCACCCTCTCATTGCAGGAACCACTTCCAGCTCGGTGCAAACAAAAGCACACAACCCAATCCACATGGATTGTAACAAGCCAGCCTGCCCTGAAAAGCACTTTGAATGTATGGAGCAACATTTCCTGTGTCTAAAATTAGAAAGGGAATGTATGAGCTAACCTGTTATCTTAGGTCTCTGGGAAGCAGAAAGACCACAATGAGAAGCAGAACTTTACAGAGTGAAAGCATGAAACTCCAAGAAACAAACCCCCAAACCTATCTTCCTCACCTCCAGAGTTGAATTGCAAAGAGATGGAAATGAGGAAGATGCCAGAGGCATCTTCTCTGTTATGGAAAACCACTGTTTTTCTTATACCTCTTTGACTAAACAAAATAGTGACTTTTGATCAGCTAACAAACAGCAGTGGGCTCGGAAAAACAAAACCCAACCCAAACCCACAAAACACTGATGCAGAGCCTAGGCAAATCCAGCACGGACAGGCAGCTCAAACACAAGAGCCTACCAGCTGCTCTTGGCTCAGGAATATAGTTACATATGTCTTTTCAAACTCTGCTGGCAAAATAGAAGGTGGGATGATGAGCGAGGGGTCTACTCTGGGGTTTACAGCTGCCCACATTTACTTTCAGCTCCACTGGCTTTGCCCATTCCCTAGAACTCTTGGTTTTGAACTCCTCTTTTGCTCCAAGCAGCTCCCAGCTCCACACCTCGATAGGAAAGGAGGGCAGGTCTAAGTCAGGAGGTAAAACTGGGGCCTGTCAGTCAGAACGCACGCTCCCCAGCTCCAAGGCTGGCAAATTTAGTAACGTGTTGCAGACAGAAGGTTGTCTCTGTCCCAGGGATTCCTTCAGAAACCCAGGAGATACACAATGTTCCTATATCTAAAGCAAAAAGAGGGACCAACTCCAGCTCTAGGGTGTTTGGGATTAAGTGGCAGCAACACTGCCCAACGCCCACTGGCACGGTTCAATCCCGTCAGCTCCCCTGCGGTATCTGTACTACCCCTGTGAAAACAAGTTCCATGATGTCATTGCATGCATGGAAAAGCATCTGCTATTATCTTATTGGCATTATTTTTTCACACATATTGACTATCTCTTTGCCCTCTGTGTTAAAATTAACAGCTGGGAAGGATCGAGCACGATGACAGAACATGAAAACTCGGACCAGCGCAGCTGCCAAAACAACGGTCAACTAAGAGCACAGGGGCAGGGTTTGCAGGGGTTAAACATCTTCAAAATGGGTAATATTCCCAGCACCAAACACCTTTTCTGAAAATAATCCCTAAAGAAATCTAACTGGAAACACAGAAATTCACCATTGCTGCTTTGCTGGTTGGATGGTGAGTGAGGCACAACCTGCAGAGCCCAGGAGCAAAGGGCATGAGCACCAGCCCCAGCGCTGCTCACTGCTACACCAACTGTGGACCGTGAGCTGTGGGGTGGGGACTTACAGCCTGCTTTGCATGGCTGCAGTGATGGAAAGCAGATGCAAAACATTTTAGACAGATGCCTGTTTTGACAAGCTGGAGACTCTGCATTTTCTGTCTTCAAAAAAACGTGACCATATCATTTAAGAGAAACGTTTTCTTCCAGCTCCTTGTTCAAGGTGCAAATGTGAGTTGTGGGTTTGGGGTCATGTTCCCCCCACCCATTCGTAATTCACAAGAAATTACCTCAAAGTTCAGGAACAGGTAATAGCCAATCTTCAAATGGATGCTAGGCACAACTGCAGGACCACGTATCGAGACCCAGGAGCTCCTCTGTGAGGCACGTGCATTGCACACATCCCTGCAGGCACACAGAAGCCCAGCAGCAGTACCGCCTCTGGAAGCCTTTGCGGGTAGTTTCCCATTCAGTCCCTTCAATCCAAGCTCTTGGTGACGCATCTGTCAGCGTTTCCCTGGTGAATTTGCACATGTGGGAAGCTCTGGCATTCCAGATCGCTCAGAGTGCAAAGATCCTTTGGACATACATAGCATACACTTCCCAAATTTCCTTTTATTTTATTATCAAATAAACAAAAACACTGTTTCCAACTTAAAACTACATTTTAGTGCAGGAAACAAGTGATCAGAAACCCATGTGGGGGCTGTTTCCAAGGCAAGGGCTTCAAGCAATCTATTTCAACAGCAGCATTATAGCAGAGAGATGTATGGAAGGATGAGGATTTTCTATGAAGAATTCCACTCCTCTAGAAAGGACAATTACACAAAGCCACAAGCATCCCAGAAACACATCTTAGGTATTAAATTTTCTTCTGCCCCCATTCTGGCTGGCATATATCAGGAATTACAGAGGGCTGTACCAGCCTCTGCAAAACACAGGCACAATTTCATAAGGTGAAGAGAGAGAGGCTCCAAGCAAAGGCTCTGCCAGCTCTAGGCTCTCAGGAACGGGAACTGATGTAGTTTCAATGGAAAAGGCATGGCCAGACTGACAGCAGTTAGAAGGTTATCAGAAATCCCACCCAGGAAAATTTCACTTGGGACTGGAAGATGCCCCCTATCTTTTTGGTTGGTATTTTAGAGATGATGAACAGCAAGTGTGAAGGATGCACACAAGGATTCCAAGAAAAAAAAACAATAGTGTGATGCAAGCAGAGCCCACTCCAGCCCCTGGTACCAGGGTGAGCTATCGTGGCTCCCTGTAGCAACACTTTTAAACAGAATCCAGACGAGAGCCTGCACCCATTTAAACAAGGCTTCAGAAGTCTATTTTGCTACACTGGTGCAATCCCTTTGTGTTGGCAGGGCTACAGTCAGGCCAATCCCTTCCCTTTTGCCTGACACAGCCTGGATTCACCATGCTAAGCCAGCATCTTGTTTCAGTGTGGGCACCGGTGCCTCACGCAGAGCCGTGCAGCTGCCCCGCTCGCTCCAGCCTGGCCAGCCAGCGGTGCTGGGAGCACATCCAGCCCACCTGAGCTGCTGGGCTCTGCACGTGGGGCTTTTTTCAGTTGGTCATTGTTAAAAACTCACAATCTGGTATTTCAAAGGTAAAAGTGAAAACCAGGCACCATCCCATCACCAGCGGTTTGCAGAATTGTTTGGGTTTGTTGTTTTCTTCCCTGTGCCGCTGACGGAACAATCCTGGCAACACACAGGGCACCCACCTTTCCACTTAAGGCAGAAGGAAAATGCGTCGTCTCAGGCACCTTTGTGACCACACAGAGGAAACAAAGTCCTACAGTTCCAACTGCCCACCCCCTACTATGAAGCATGGCCCTGCTCCTCTAACACTTCCTCGCTACCTGCTCCCAGCACACGTTCCCTGTCACCCTTCCTGCCACAGAAAGCAGTGGCTAGATAAAAGCCATCACTTGAGGCAGGGCTGCAGGGCTCTTGGAAGCACACACACCAGCCCTACTGTTCAGCTCCAGCACATGCTTCAGCTGGCTCCCCTCCACTCCTCACTCCTGCCTGTTGGCACGGGGGCATCCTTACAGAGGTGACCCCTCCATCCCGCAAGCAGCCCATATCCTCAGCTGGAAAGAGTGAGATGGAAATATTCTCCAGGCAATGAGAGTGTCTGGTGAAACCTCACCAAAGCACTTTTGTGAGGTCGCCTTGAATAAAGTGGATTAGACTAATTCCTACTCAGAGAACATAAAAGATGTGACCTTAAGGGAGCAAATCAAAAGAAACAAATCTACATATTACAGATAATTTCTGCATTATAAATAAGAGGATGTAATTATTTTTTTTAAGTTCTATCCCTGTATCAGTTTTCAAAGTAAAGAAAAAAGACCCTAATTTCTCCACCTGTCACCAGAGCCTACCAACACAGCTTGAAGAACTAATGTTTGGCTCAAGTGTTTATTAAAACACATTTCAGTGTTGTTAAATCAGTCAATTTTAATTTTTTTTCCCCCAACGAAGCTCTCTTGCTGTTCTGTCAGTACTGAGGAGCTACCCAGGGAGCAAGCACAGCTTCTACCCAGCCTGCGAAAACACAGCTCATCACGTGGCAGACGGAGTGGAGCGGAGCCAGCGTTATCACAGCAACATGGTAATCCAGCCATCCCACCACTGGCATTGCTGGCTGGGGGAATCCTGCAAGCATCCAGATATTTATTCAAATGGGCTACAAGAAACCAGATAAAGAGGAATGATGTTGCACTGCTGTATACAGTCATTCCACGATTCCCCCAACGCCGTGCCTTGTGCAACACAAGCAGGCGGTTGTAATTCAAGGTACCTTGTTATTCATAACTTAAGCACCACTTGTTTACATGTGGTTGACGGTTTTAAATGGTTACTAATTCAGCACTGAAAAAGAAAACTAATGCAAACAAAACTGCTGCAGGAGGCACTTCAGAAGAACAATATATAGCAGTAGTATAAACACTGGCAAGATGGTGAAACCCCAACGCACAGCCACCACCTAAGTATGCATCGCTGTGCAGCTGTATTTTTCATTTCCTTGGCAAACTTCACCCACAGACTATTTGCAGCACTAGCACAAAAGGAAGATTGAGCTGCTGCTGAGAACTGCTACCGAGTGCTGCATCTCCTCAAGCAGAGAGTACCACCTCCTTGGTTTATTTCCCCTCCTTCAGTAAAACACACAAACAATCCCTCCCCCAAATTAAAAAGGATCTGAAAGTCGCAAAGCACAGCTGAAAAGGCAGTATTTCCAGAGCTGTGTTTATCCACCCAGTCGAATCGTTTCTGACATTCCTTCCATTTCCTATGCCGATAACATCCAGACAACCCCCAGTCCCGACACGACACGGTCACCGTCCCCTTCCCCTTCACACGGCAGCTGCTGTTTCAGACTCAGGCTTGGATCCCAACATGGATCCCCTTTCACCAGGGCCACGGCACTAAACCCTCCACGTGTTGCACCACGTGTTGCTCCACATGGAGCAGAGCAGACTCTCACCACAGACACAACGGCACCTGCCCCCCCCCACAAAGAGCACCACGCTCTCAGCTCCTTATGCCCACGAGACAGACACAACCTCTCTGCTAGAAGAGTCTTGTCCAACAGCTGATTGACTTTCAGCTGTTTTCAGCCTGGGATCCTTATGCTTCATTAATTTATGGAGGACTTGTTAGCGGTCTGCAAATGAAAAGCCAGGAGAACAAGCTGCCAAGAACTGGCCTGGACAAAGCACCTATAGTCACAGGAGTCTGCAAACCAGAACAGGTGAAAACCAGCAACAGAACAAGGCATCTTCTGGGACATTTCCTATTGTCCTCTGCCATTATAACAGTCCAGCAAACTGCACCTCTTGTAGTAACAAGACAACACAACGGGGAAAAGGATGACAACTCACCCAACTATAAGGACACAGCCCAGACTGTCCTAGGAGTAGCTGCTCAAGGTCTTCATCCCATGACTCAAAGGTCCCAGCACACAGGAGCTAACACTCAGGTCAGAGACATGAGAGGAAACAGGTACCCCATGCCAAGACTTAAACCACGCTACCTCTGGTCCTGTGCATCACTACCCAGTTCAGCCACTTCACCAAAAAACCATAACATGATAGATTAATCATGGCTTAAATGAAACATGCCCAGAAAATACAGATCATATGCAATGGACTCCTTTGTGCATGGAAATGGTAAACTGATGAAATGAATGTTGACATTTGTCACTTGTTACTCAATGGATTTGCTTGATCATCACTACACCGTATCACTAGATCTACCTAGTGTGAATGACATTAAATAACATACAGTTAAATAAATGTTCTCCAAATCCAAGTCTGCTGACATGTCCCTTTAGCTCATGAAATGAGCTCATACTAAGAGCAACAAGTCTTTACCCAGTGCTGATCCTCAAACCTAGGTTTAAGACCAAAGGAGATGCTAACACCACTGTCTGACAAGCAGGCAGAAGTCTTTCAAGTGACATAAGCCAGACATGGGTAAAAATCAGCATTTCTGTTGTTCCAAGGTTTGAATGCTCTATAAATCAACTATTATTATTCTCCATATCTGGACCAAACCTGGCAGCCTGCTCCATACCAAAGCAAACCCCCGACAACCAACTCCTCTGTCAGCTCATGTCCCGGATTTGATTTCTTCATCCTCTGCAAAAACATTCTCAGACTTCGTGCTAATAACTAGCTGATTACATTTCAAATTTTCCTCGGGCTAAGAGTTATTGCTGGGGAGTACAGGAATGTGTCTGGAATGCGAAAACAACCGGGGTGAAAATCAGTGGGCTCTGAGCTGGTATAAATAGATAGTTCACCACGGAACTCATCTCCTCTCAAAAAACCAAAACCACAAGACACTGGCTGACTATCTCCTCTAGTTAATCTGCTGATGAGCTGATTCAGCTGGTCTCCTTGGAAAAGACATCTCCTATCTACACAAGATAAATAACACTTCTGTTATGCTTGCGTGCTAGAGAGCTAACTACCCTGAGTAATCTGTTGATAAACTGATGTAAGAGACGGTAGTTTTGGGCCAAGCCAAATACTTCATGTTTTGGAAAGCAATGGGGAAAAGTTCTTGCTGTGGAAGCTTTCTTCATGTTTAATGCTATCCCGTAACAAGTTCAGCGACACAAAGTTTCAGTTAGGAAAACTTACTTTAGTTCATGCAAATCCCTGCATCTTCCTCCTCCTTGTAGTGCCTGAGCATCCTCAGAGCTCACGAGCTCAGCACACGCAGCACGAAAGGCTGCTCTTCTCCCAGCCTCTCTGCAAAGGGTGTCACACCTCAGAGCAAGAAAGCAGCCCTGCAAGGTACCTGCGCTGACAGGCCCAGGTACTTATGGCATAAGGGAACTGGCCCCCACCAGCTTGATTTTGGGGGCTTTGGGCTGGTGGTGTGCAATACTTTGACTTAAATGCCTTTTCACTTAGGCATGGAGTTAGTAGATGTCTCTTAATCACTCTGAAGGAAGGTGTAAAGGGCATTGGGAAGAGTAACAGGAAAAAAAAATCACATTTCAGGTCCTCAGAAGATGATTTTTGTGAGAACCAGTCATTAATCATAGCTAGGCCTTTGGGAAAAGGTGACCCTACCAGCTCAAAAATCATGGGACAGCACAGAAAAAGAGAGAAATATCCCCTCCCCTCCCATATTTGCTTCTGTGCTGCTGTTGCCATTTGCTGTCACACCTCTCAGAGCTGGAAGGGACACCTCCCTTGTCCCATCTCTTTGTAAGTCCACCAAATCGCCTGCCCAATGAAGTCTTTCAGGATTTACCTGAAGATCTGAACATTCAAAACCAAAATTCCTCAATTAAGAATGAAGTATTTCATCAGATCACTTTTTCCCTGAGGTTAAGGATCAAGGTTTCTGAGAAACATGATGAATCACAGTGGGTTTAACTTACTTGTCTTAAAAATGGGAGGTTTTTAAACTGATAGCAAATACCCAAGAAACACTACAAGATGGTTTGAATGGGAGAGAGATTGTTCCTTTTGTTACCCTTCCATATGCTATTCATGTGACCAACTGTAAAGACACTGATACTGTGAATGATTTTAAAGGGAGCATATTCCCTGTCACTAACACCAAACCCTCCATCACACAAATCTACACCTCAGTTTTCACATCATTTTTGTGGATGGTGAGATCTCCCATGTTTATGGGCATTTCCCCCTTCTCCCAGGTGGATTTCTGACTGCACTTTGCTCTTCCCACTGCTCTTGCACACACTCCTTTCTTAATCAGCAACACAAACCCTACAGATTAATTTTATGCCAAAATAAAGAGTACCCTCCCAAATGATTAAATCAATAAAGCTTAGTTAACAGACTTTTTTTTTTTTACCTATTAAAAACAGTTAAAGTGAAACAAGCAGTTTGTGAAATTAAGACAGACAGATCGGTGCTGTGGGTACTGTGCTGAAGCCAGAGGATTTTCTCCCTGAGAAAGCAGAATATCTCAGAGACACCTGGAAAATCAGAAGTATATTAAGATATATGTGAGCATGCAAATCATAGAACAGTTTCATTTGGAAAAGACCTTCAAGATCAAGTCCAACCATCTTATACAGCTCTACTAGGTCCAACACTAGACCACATCACCCAGTACAACATCTACTCTTGTTTTAAACACCTCCAGGGATGGTGACTCAACCACCTCCCTGGGCAACCTGGTCCAATATCTGACAACCCATTTTTCCTAATATCCAACCTAAACTTACCAATGCAACTTCAGCCCCTTTCCCCTTGTCCTGTCACCAGCTACCAGGAGAAGAGAAGGACTTCCCCCTCACTACAACCACCTTTCAGGTAGTTGAAGAGAGTGATGAGGTCTCCTCTCAATCTCCTTTTCCCCTAAGCAATCCCAGCTCCCTCAGCCACTCCTCATAAGATTTTGTCTTCTAACCCCTTCAGCAGCTTTGTAGCCCTTCTCTGGACACGCTCAACCATCTCAATGTCCTTCTTGTAGTGAGGGTCCCAAAACTGAACACAGTACTCCAGACACAGCCTCACCAGCGCTGAGTCTGGGTATCCGTAGACTCAGTAAACTGAGCAGGGATCACTTCCCTCCTGCTGTTGGACACCCTGTTCCTGATGTAAGCCAGGATGCCATTGGCCTTCTTGGTCACCTGGGCACACATGTTCAGCATGTTAGGCTGTTGATCAGCACCCCTAGGTCTCTCTCCTCCAGACAGCTCTTGAGGTGATACAGCTGCCTTCCACTGGAGCCTATAGAATGATCACTTCTGCAGGAACAACAACAAATATCAAAAGCTGTACCAAAATGGGCAAGGCAAAATTAGTTGCATTAGGCAGCTAATGATGTTTGAAGACAGCTTCACTAGTGTCCCAGCACAGAGCTGCAGCTCTCTAGTTAAGAGGAAAGGCCCAGCAGGTTACACACACACGGCCAGAGTTGGGTTTTCCACTCACAACACTTCCCCAGGCTGGAAACCTCCACTCACATCTCTCAGGAACACACAACTTCAACCCAAACAGAATCACCCTCCTGCAAAGCACCAACATCCAACCTAAACCAAGTTCCTCACAGTAAGCCCATCATTCAGGGTCCTGTTTTCCAATCAGCTGCCCAGTCCAAGAAAAGATGTTTTAATTTCTCCATGACCCAGGCCACTGGAATTGCATGCAAGAGTTTACTGGGGAAACTGGAACAGGAGTGGGCAAACTTACAACTGGAGAAGGAAATACTTAAGTTACTGGAGGGCTCCACAGCCACCTACCCAAAGCATTACACAGCACAAAGAATATACAGAATATGGAAACTGTGTGCTGTTTCCTAAGAAGAATTTCTCACATGAAGCATATATAATTGTGGGGGGCTTTTTCTTAATTTATGAAGCTGCCACAATCTTAAGGAGCAAGCTCTGGTTTTAAAAGGTGTGCTTTTCATCTTTTATGTCAGAAGCACCAAAGTTGTTTACTTTAGAAGCAAACTGATTCTTTTCAGCCTGCTCTCCCATTAGCACCAAAGCACAAGCAAAGCATTTGTCTTTTCAGGCCCAGCAGCGTGCACACACACCCAGGGCAGCTGCACTTTCCCTCCCAGGCAAAGCAGCAAGAGCAGCAGCCTGGAGGGAAAAAGAAAAATAAAGAAGTACATGTGGCTGTGCTCAGCAAAGCCTGAAGCCCATCTTTTGGTGAGAAACCAATGTTGCTTTTAGACTGCCTCTTTATCTTCTGGAGGGTACAGCAAGTTCAGGAAAAGATTTGCCAACTCAAACAGGGAACTGTTGTGAGGGCTATCTCAACAGCCATGCTTTGTTCAGGATAACAAGGTGAGTTCAGGAGTTAAACTGAGTAACAGCATCAGAAAGCTGTAACTACATCAGAAGCCAAGTAAGATCTCACTAAGAAAAAAAAAATATGTATAAAAAAAAAGTATTTCAGCAAGACAGTGAATAACTGCTGCTCTCAAAAGCAAACAAATAAAACCTCTGGGTACTGAGGTAAAGCTGAGCACTGAAAGCACTGGGCAAGAACGTGGGTCCCCAGAGAGAGGAGCAGCCCTCCTAACCCACTGCTGCTTTACACACTCTTCTCTTGGAACAGAAACTTCCAGGACAACATCATCTTCTAGTCCAAAACAAAGAACCTCCTGACCTCCCCAAAGGCTCTTCATCATATTTATTATCCTTGACAGAATGCTAATGAGCATGGCACCCCCAGAGCAGTTCCTCACACCCCCCTCCCAGCTCTCTACAGCAGCATCACTGCAGCTCAGACCTTCTCCATGGGGATACCGGCAGCTGAGGGAGCCAGGCTGATGCTGTGCTGGCAGCAGTGCCTCAGGGGGAATCCCTTCCTTGAACTCTTCTGAGAGTGGGAACAAGAGGCTCCTGTCCCTCCCTTTACATTCATTAGTAACCAGATGGATCTGACATCTCTGCAGCTGCATGTTTTTAATCCCCCATTTCTCACATTCTAATGAGGAGGAGTCAATCTTCTGATTACATTTTGGGGTGTCTTTCCTGAAGAAAAGGGGGGTGAAACCATGAATTTCTGTTAAAGGAGCCCAGAGTGGAACTTGCAAGCCCTACGCTGCACTCAAGAGACCACACAAAGCAGGTCCCAGGAGAGAGGAGTCAGAGCAGACTCTAAGCCTGGCCGTCTGAAGGGAACTTCTGGCCAGCTGCTTCTCCAGAGACTAAGCTGAGCCACACCAGGTGAGACAGACGTCAGGACATGCTTCTCAACCCAGAATGCCATCCCAAGGTCGCTCAGCACGTTGCATGCAGCCTTCTCTAGATCTTTTCTGCAAGCTCCACTGCTGCCCAGCACTACCACAAAGCTCCTCGATGGTCAGAAATGAAACACGTCGGTCCAGCTCCAGCAAAGGCTCCCTGCTTCACCAAGTCAGCTCAAGCCCACCTTTCCACTGTAAAGAGCCACCAACTGCATCCAAGGCCAGAAGTGTTGTGATGAAGTTCTCCAACCACATTCTGCCATCTCCCCTACAAGAGAAACCAGGATGCACAAAAAGATACCCTAGGGAAGAGTCCAAGTACTTGAGAAACAGCTAAAATCCTCCATAAAATATGCAGAAAGAGGGCAGGAGATTAATCTTTCCTCCCTCAGCCTCTTCTGCCTCCACACAGACGAGTCACAGTGCTTAGGGAGAAAGGACTCCTCTGCTGCTAACTGCACAGACACACAAGGCTTGGTGCTTCCCCCTTCCATTCTGCTGGGCTTTAGGAACAGTCTGTTGTCCTGAAGGTGAAGAGGTGAAATCCTGAGGATCTCTCAGATGAAGTTATTTGTCATCTAGTGTTGGTTACACAGGCTTGACCTGCCTCCTGTCACAGCAGAGTAACACCAGGGAGGGTCCCCACAACAATACAGAGGCTGGAGCACTCAGTGCCCGAAGACAGAGCTGAGTATTGGCAGCTCTGAGGGGAGAAGACTGTAACTACCCAGCAGGAGGAGAGGGGTAAGACAGAGACATCTGAATTCACCATGGATTTAGTCAGACCAATACACAGCCTGGGCAAACACTGCTCAGTAACCAGCACCACCGTTCAACACACATAGCTGCACCTCATACTAAACTCCACGAGCTGCAACAGGCTTTGTAAAATATATAATTTGAGATTTCAACACATTTCCTTCAACATTTTTATTGCCATTTCTTCAAAAACAACACTTTGTAACATCAAGCATATCAGAAATTCCCTCTCTGCTCTCTGGCAGAGGAATTCCCACCATAACCTCACACAGCCTTGGAAAATGCTGAGCACATATACTGGAATCTTATTTATGCACTGGAAGCTGCATGAAACACCTCCAGTGAGATGCTGATAAGTGGCAAGACCTTCTAAATCACTCCTGATAAGCAGCGATAAACCACATTTCAAAGTCCTGTCCTTGACAGAACAGCTCAAGAGATGAACTGGTTCACCTTAGTCAAAGCATGAAGGTCACACCTGAAAAGCACCAGTTTTAAATGCCAGGGCAGTTCTTTTCATCGCTTCCTCTCATTTAAATTTAAAGCAGGACGGTGCTGCTGATGGTGTTAGGTGCTCCTGTTGTTGAGATGTAATGAGAATCGATAATTTTTTCAGGAACAGAGAGGGCAGAAAGGAGATGAGCAGTTTCAAGTCTCCTTCACCTCTGCCAGCAGCAGCTTCAACCACATCCTGGATACTCAAACCCCAAATTAGCTCCAACACCCTCCTCCTGCCAAACACACTAATTTTCCTCTCACCATCTAACAAGTCCCTAGCTCTCACATTCTCAACAGCTCTTCCAATACGAGTTAACTCCAAGAATAAAAAATATGTGGCATATTGAATTAAAAAAGAAAATAAAATCTGGGCACAGCTCTACCAGCTCTGAATCTGCCACACAGATTTTATTACTCTCTACATGGGGAGGCAGAGCGTACTCGCAGCAGCCGCCCACTTCCCAGTTCAAGAGAACATGAAGCTCTTATCAAGCACCACGCTGCGTGTTTCCAGGTGGAAGGAGAGTCCAGACCACAGTCTGATGAAACACAACTCGACTCTCACTCTTCATACCTACCTCCATAAACTTCCCACTCAAGCCACGACATCACAGCAATGTTCATTTGGTAAACAATTTCAATCTTGGGTTTAAATTGGTTTCCTTTAGAAACTTGGGAAATTCTTGCTTGTTGGAAAAGGGGGAAAAGAAACAGGTTTAAAATAAAAACAGGGAATGAGAAAACTGCAAACAGTGAAGTCATGTAAAGCCTTCATGGTAAAATCATTTTGAATTCAAATTTAATTGGAATATAGCAGCCTAGGAAATGACGGTTCTGAACCACAAACAAGCAGGGGAATGTTTAGTAACCCCAAGCTAAAAATCCCCTGGCCTCTCCAGCAGCACAGCTCAAAGCTTTACATCTATTTATAGACCTCGGGCACATATCACTACAATAGCTGATTGTGCTTTCGCAGCTGTTTTGTATATCTAGAAGGGCAGGAAAGAACAGACTGCACTTTGATCTTTCCCTTTTTGGGAGTATTGAAACAACAACCCAAAAATGCCATCAGAAAGGCCTCAGTATTTCTGAAGTGCAAGGGTGCGTGTTCCAACAGCCACAGCTTACACTCCACATGCAGGACTCCGAGCTGACATGGGCAATTGTTTACCACTGCTACAAATACAGGCTGCAGAAAATATTTATTCTAGAAGCATGCAAACTATTTCACCTATCAGGAAAACATATGCCAAAACCTAATTATAGGAGTCTTTATTTTCCCCAAAGCATCTGTTGTTAAGTGACAAACACATAAAATTAAGAGTCAACCTGAATGCAACTGCTTTGCAAATCAGCACTTAGCATTTCTTGGGCAATTAAAGAAAAATAAATTAAGCATTTGCTCAAGATATTGTATTGGGATGAGAATTGACTACACACAACCTGTACAACCTGTTGGTGTTAAAGCTTTTTAAGCGACACAAGACGGTCAAAGCGAACACTACTGGAGACAGAAAGGAAGGAAGGGTTAAATTAGATATTAGGGGGAAGTTCTTTCCAGAGAGAGTGGTGAGGGGCTGGAACAGGCTGCCCAGAGAGGGGGTGGGTGCCCCATCCCTGGGGGTGTCCAAGGCCAGGTTGGATGGGGCCCTGGGCAACCTTGTGTAGCTCCAGGCCTGGAGGTTGGTGTCCCTGCCTGTGGCAGGGGGTTGGAGCTCTGTGACCCTTGAGGTCCCTTCCAACCCAGCCCAGTCTGGGATTCTATGACTCTACAGAAAGCTGTATTATTCAGAAAAGCCACATCAATGCCTCCTGCCCCAGGAAGTAGGACAGCTCTTCCTGAGCTCTGAGGGTGGGGAGGGAGCCGCTCACCACCTTTGGTGTCTTCATAGGTGCACCACTCCTAGGGCTGGACAACAGGCAGTACCACGGGGAGAAAAAGCTACTTTTCTTTAGCCACTGAAAGCAAGTAAGCATAGAGCAAACACCTCTGGATACCTGACTGTACCCTGTCTAGCTTCCCTGAAGTGTATTCATAATCAAGTGCCGACAGGATTTACAAATTGCAGTAAAATGGGAGCTAAATGAAGATGAATGGCAATGAATAAGTACCATCTAAATCAGCTTGGACAGCCCATTTCCAAACAGCCACGTGGACTGAAGGACATGACTATGTTTAAAACACAGAAAATGAGCAGGCTGTAGAATTTATTTAGTAAGTATTCTTTTTAAAGACCCACTAGAGAAAAGCAGACAGTAAGCAGAGGTTGTGGTGAGCCCCACAGCACCGCAACCAGACCCTACCAACTCCATGGTGTGCCTGGGGATCCTCCTGCCATACAGCTTACTCCTCCAGCCTTTCCAAATGTTGACTCCAGTATTCCAGAGAGAGTGGATAAACAAATGATAGAATTAGTGAGATGGAAAAGCAGCAGCAAGCTGCAAGAAATGCAGCAGAACAAACAGAGGAAAGAACAAATTTGTAAGGTGGCAAGGTCAGGCTTGTGGTAAGCGCTCACCAGCCTCAGGAGTGACCTGGACTGCAGGACCAGCACGGTGCAGTTGGCAGTTATGAACTAAGCTTTTAGACTTTTAAAGATGCAAGATAGGACATTAGGTGGTACTTTTTAAAGCCTCATTTTGTAAGAAAATATTTTGGTATATTTGTATGCTGAATACAGCTCTATTTCTGCTGTGGCCTGTATCTCTCTGCTGTACCTATCTTGTTTAATTAAACCAGAGTTCACAGGGCTAAAGATTTCTTTTTGTTGTTTTTAGAGCTCTTGATAATGTTCTTGATTTTCATTAGCACTGTTATATATTAGGTTAGAAAGGAATATATAAAATAATTTCCTAAAATTATTTACATTCAGGTAACAATAAAAAAGCTAGAGCATCACCCTGATCTCAGCTTTGGGAGTAGCAGGACAGGTATTTACTGCTAAATATACAACCATGTTTTACCATACACATTGGGGCAACCAACAAAGTTGAAAGAAAAAAAAAAAGTAAACGTTCTTCCTTTCTTGGCCACAAAGGCTTTTACAAACCACTGAATAAGATTTATGGGCATAACAACATGACTGGGGACATGCTTGTGCTGTTCCTGGGTGCCTTTCTCAATGCTGTGGCAACCAGATTACCTCGTTTAAAAGGAAGCCCTTAGTCTACGCCCTCCTCTTGCCTGGACCCAGCTCACAGGATGGAAACACCTTTATCATAAGTATTATCATCCCACCGTGAGGAGAGGTAGAAACAGAAGTTGTTCAGGTGTCGTCTCTGCAAAGCCAATGGTGTATGTGGCCAGCAGCCCATCTTTCCACCCTGCTGTGAGGTCTGTGGGTGGCTCAGGAGAACAAGGCAGCCGGAGTCACCACCAGGAGCAGCTGCTGCTGGAGAAAGCCAGGCAGCACAGCGCTCCACCGGCACACAGCTCCTGGTCCTGCAAGGGCATCTCCGAGCCACAGCTTCAAAACGTGACTCAGTATTAGAAGGCAGATTTAAAGGAAGAATAACGCTGAGAAAGCATGAGCAGCACGAGCTGACTGAGGCAGCAGCAGCAGCTGCGGAGAGCGTGAGAAGGAACACTTGTGCAGATCACTGACAAGTTCAGAGATCTGCTCCAAGCCCCCCTGAAAGGCTCCAGCACACCCACATTCTGCAGTGCAATCTGAGATGGAATCTTCGGGCTTTAAACTCAGTATTTGAAGAGCTGGAAAAGCTGGAGTTTAGAGAGATCTCTCACGCTGTTCCCTCTTGCAAAGCAGGTTTTGCACACAACACACACGCTTCCCAAAGCGGATTTCACCGCAGTCCTCACAGGAATTCCAGACAAACACTACCTGTTAACAGAACAGCCCATTTCAGCAGAGGGATGCCTCCCTGCAATATTATTTCTAAAGTAAAACATGTTAAACATTAAGTTCAAATGTCAGGTTGGCTCAGGCCGAGCTAAACTTTAGCTTTAAGTAGCGTACAGCTGTTGTGCAATGTCAAAGCACGCTAAAAGCTTCCATCTCACTGGTTCCGTGCCCACGTGGAAGCCAGCCAGTCTTGATGACACAGAGAGGATACAGTAAAGCCTGTGTAATTACTGTTAAACACAAGAACTGTGCTAAAACCACACTTAGAATCTTCATTAACTCCACAGGAACAGGAAATCCAGAGGAGAGTCCCTCAGCCGAGGTACCCCAAGACACCAGGTACTTACTATAAATACCCCTCTTCTTGCAAAGCACGAGTGCTGAAGATCAAGTTCCAAAGAAAGGGAGCAAGCCCAAACTCTGCTTGCCCAGAGAGATGCCTGAGATGAGCAGAATTAATTAACAGTACATGTAAGGGGCGACCCAAGCACCCCCAGAGCAGCGTTGCGGGGAGCGCTGCACGAGCCCCACACTTCGAGTTGACCCAACACTGGTGTAAGGTAAAGCCAGTTCCCACTGCCTGACCACTTCCCCAGCTTTCTGGAGTAGACAAGAGAGCTCCAAACCCAGCCTGGAATATCCAGACAAACCTCTGAGAACGATAAACTTCACCGCTCATCACTTTGTGTTTGCTGACAAGCAGATCAGACCTTCTCCAGAGAGAAGTGACACACGTGTAAGGGATCTGAGGCACTGAAGCTGCCAAAGATCTATCTGGGACCCATCTGAGACATCTTCTCCAATAAAAAAACCAATGCCACTTTTAAAAGAGCAATGGTGCATACTAACAGACCTCCAGAAATATTTTTACAATTGAAACATTACACACAGTAACCGCTATTTATACTCCAATATGTCAGCCTTAAATATTTACTTTTCCACTCACTGGGTTTATATAAGATGCCAACAGAGCACTTTCTTGCATCATTTAAAAAGCTTATAGAAATTTAAAATTCTCTTAGCAATAAGGGAAAGTGTTATGAAACAATTCAAATGAAATGATGGGGGAGGAGGGGAATATTTGCTACATTTTAGGATGCACTTTTTTTTCAAAATAATGATCTTTTTTGCTCTATTCCTCCTGATAAAAGACTTTTTCTTTTTTTTTTAAATAGCAAACTGCTCTGAACTTTAACCCTCTCTCTAGGCTTTACATTGCTACATGGTAGCAGCAGCGCTATGTTATTCCCCTGCCCCAGGGGTCTGAAAAGCCAGCAATTCTAGTTAAGAGTAAGTAAATGTTTATACTTTCAATGTGCACATCCCAAGGCTGCATCGGGCGGTACTGGACATTTTTCCCAGAAAGAGAAGGGGCTGGGCAGCTGTATTTTGACAAGAAATGTTGTTTCCTTTTATGGCCCGCAGAGTCAGTGGCTGTGGTCTGCGTGGGGGGAAGGCTGTGAGCACCCCATGCTTCACCCTCTGGCCCTGCTGTCCCTGGGCAAGCTGCTCTTATAATCAGCCTGATTCCTCCCTTCCTACTACTCAAATATTTCGAGTGCAGAAGAGATGCTCAGGACAGGGTATTTCCATTTTGCTATTGAAAACCCCATAAATCTGGAGTTAAATTACTTGCAGTGAAGGTGGTTTCCAGGAGTTTCTTATGCCACCAGAGATGGAGGGATGAAAAGGAGCCAACAAGGGGTTTGCCTACTCTGCCTTTTGCACCTTTAAATTTTCATCTTATAAAAAACAGCTAAAATGAGTTTTGAAGAATGAATGCTCTGGACATGCACTGTCAGTTCATCAATGCTGGGACTGTGTAATGTTCCAGCCTGTGGCCCACATGAAATTAAGAAGTATGACTATGACCCTTCCCAATCAAGTTTTTGGCTGTTTCTTCGGGAATTTTGTCCTCATGGGACATTAACTGGACAACAGCAAGGAAGAAAATGAGAGACTGGAGCAAGTGGGAAAAGCCTGCCACTGACCTGCTGCAGGCTGACAAGGAACGCCTGGCTACCAGCAGATCTGCTGCACAAGTCTCACACAGTCCTACCCCAGACACTTACTCCCATTACTTCATTTAGTCCCATACTTTCAGCCTCTTTATTCCTTCAGTTGTACCAAAGGCAGAACCAACCCTTTTTCGTGGCCTCAATATCAGAGTGGAAACCTGGAAGGAAGGACTGGAAGGGAGGGAAGGGGCATGGGGAAAAGTAGGAAGCTGGAGGCAAGGAAGGAAACCATGTGTAAGATTTTGTTAAAGAAGGTCAACCAAATTTTCCAAATGGCAACTGGAAATTCAACAATTCTGACCTACATGGAGAGGGAAAGGCTGAGACACCATGCAGCCATCTGAACACTGCACCACCTCACAAGCAGCAAAGGTGCATTACCTCCCTGACTTGGAGGGTGAGGGAGCCCTGGGACAGGCTGCCCAGGGGGTGTGGGGTCTCCATCTCTGGAGAGATTCCAGCCCCGTCTGGACGCCGCCCTGTGCAATATGAGCTGGGGAGCTGCTTTGGCAGGGGGTTGGACCCCATGGGCTCTGGGGGTCCCTTCCAACCCCTGGGAGTCTGGGATTCTATGACTTCGAAAACCCTTCTCTTACCTCTGCCCCTCTCCTAAAACAAAGCAAAAGCCAAGTTTTTTGGATGAAGGTGAAGTCCAAGCAGCACCAGCAGAGAAGAGGCAGCCCGTTGCAACGTGTGCGTTTTCCCTTGTGTTCAGCCTGAATACAAGTTACACTAAGTTGCTGTAGCAACTGAGGGGTACAAGCTGAGAAGCATTCATGCCACGTTTGGACAACAATCTGTAGGGGTGTAGCTTTGCTGGGTAGCTATTTGCACAAGCTTACAGACGTGGGAAAACTGCAGAACACTGAAGGGAAACACGTAACCTCCTGTAATGGAAAATCCTGCCGAGAGAGAAGCATCAGGGCCCGTGTCAGGGCTGAGCACCAGCCTGGCCAGCGCTCTCCTGCCCTCTGTAAAACAACATCCAACTCCAGCAAGCCTGAGCAAACTGTTTGGCAGCTGGATGGAGAGATTAAAAGCAAAGCCCTGCCTCCTTTCCCTCAAAAGGCAGGCTGTAGATTACCGGACTAACCCTCAGGTCTATCCCAATTGCATCCATCCCACATGAGTGGGAGACCGGAGAAACCAGCCAGCAGCTCTTCCTGGTGCTTCCTGGGAACGTGCTGCATCGTACCAAGTTCACAAGGGCTTCAAATTGCTGGACACAGCTTGCTTTCCAGTAAAACAGTCCCAGTGAGACAAGGAGAACGGATTTATACCTCCACTTTTTTCCTCAATATGAATTTAAAACTTGGTACATGAGATTTATAGCTGGATAGATTAGAATGAGTTAGGGACACCACTCCCACTGTCATTCTCAAACTGCAAGTTCAACTCAAGGTATAACCTGAACAAGTTTGGGACTTGTGAAAGTCCAGTGTTTGTAGACAATGTTGAAGTTCTAAGGAGGTTACAATTGGAAATTTAAATAAACTGCTCTGGTACAGTTACATCAGACTTGAACAAAACCAATAGAAGCCAAAAGATTCAAATTCAGAGACATCAAAATACTGAGGGAACTGGATAGAAACACTGTATTAAACATGGCCCTGTATGACTGAACAAGGAAATCTGAGAGATAAAGATTAGGAAAAGTGCTGCAAAGAAATCTTTTGGCAAGAGCCCTGCTATATATGGATCAATACAACCCCCCAGAACTTCCCAAGCCCTTTAAAAATACAGTACTGTGAGACATCGATTTTCCTGATTATGAAAATACACAGAATTGGGTGGTTTTTTTTTAAAAAAACCCAAAACCACACGCCTGTAACACCATACACAGCCACAGTGGGAGGGCAGGAGGGTGAGAGAGTCAAGTTTTAGGTACCTAAAAACAGCCCTTGAAGAGATCCTCCCCACAGGATATTTTCATCTTAAGTCACATGGTTTTTCTAAGGTATTTTTATTTAGTCTCCCTGTAGGTAACTGCCAGGACAGAACTGCTAACATGACATCCAGTTAATTATGTGATGTCTCCCCCCTCACAGCCGAGAGAGACATTAAGTCTGAAATATGACCAAGGAAGTCGCTGGGCTCACGGTACTCAGAGCACATGCTCACACACGTGCATTGTTTCCATCACTTGCCAGCTCTGTCTCAATCAAAAAATCACGTTTATTTTCTTAATCTTTGATACTTAGTGGCTTATCAATAAGCAAGCCTATACTCTTGTACTAGTAGATAAGAAAAAGAATAAAATTAAGAAGAGAAAATATTTAAGAAAGGTTCTTGATACACACGTGCTCCTGCTCACACCCAGCCCAAGTGAAAACAGATCTCCTGCTGTCGTGGCTCATGTTTTCACACAAGTCACCTCTGGTTTTTTCACTTTCACCATACTGTTTGCAATGTACATTTGGAAAATATACAGAAAGAATATGCAGTTACAGCTGGTTTGGTTCTGCAAGTTTAGACAGTGTGAGTGAAGTTTCCAATTCAACAGATCTAGAAACGTTATGGCAACGTTTGCAGACCAGAGTGGAATAAATTCCAACAACAAATACACTTGTAATCATCAAATAGCTTATTATACAAGTGTACCCACAACAAAACCACCTTCAGACAGGGGATAAGAGGCGCTGGCTGGAAACCCAGGGCAGGCTAACTGGAGTGGGATTGGAGTTGGCTGGCCAAGGCAAACAGAGATAAGCCCAGACAGAGAAGACATAACAGAGAGATTTGCTCAGGAACAGGCAACACTGGCCTGGACTGTCACATCTACCTGCCAGGGACACCGGCTGCCTCGGCAGCAGAGGCTCCACTTCACTGACAGATATCCAGCTGTGATCCTGGCATTTTATATGCCTGCAGCATCCAAAGGCTTTCACATCGACAGCAAAATAACCCCCCAAATCCACCAGCTTCCAATGCTCTCCCCAGAGCTACCAGAATCAGAGCACTTGATTCTGTTCCAAGTGTGTGTACGAATCCCACCACATGTTGCATCTACACCCATAGAAGAAACTCCAGTAAGGAGAGAAAAGACAAGAGCTGAAAGGAACAAAAGCTGAAGGAGGGAAGGGTTAGATGAGGTATTAGGGGGAAGTTCTTTACAGAGAGAGTGGTGAGGGGCTGGAACAGGCTGCCCAGAGAGGAGGTGGGTGCCCCATCCCTGGGGGTGTTCAGGTCCAGGTTGGATGGGGCCCTGGGCAGCCTTGTGTAGCTCCAGGCCTGGAGGTTGGTGTCCCTGCCTGTGGCAGGGGGTTGGAGCTCTGTGATCCTTGGGGTCCCTTCCAACCCAGACCAGTCTGGGATTCTATGAACACCAACTCTGGGAAGCACCTTGCTCCACTCAACAGCAACCAGTTACCTGCTCCACACCACACTGGTACCCCAGAAATGGGTACCACAATGCCAACATACACCTGGGGCCCCACTTTGCATCTTGGGTGAGAAAACCTGCACCCACGAGCAGCCAGGGCTCCTCTGGGCACACACCATTGGGCTGGGCTACCACAACTGTGGGGCACTAAACTTTGGTAGAAAGGAAAGGCACAGCTTTGGTATTACATTATCATTACTCCATGCAGCTTCTCATGACAGCAAAGATCATCTCCAACCATTTCAAGTGGAGCAATTCTCTTCTATTCTGTGTCCTGGGCAAGTCAGAGGTCAGGAGACCAAAAAAACCCAACAAAACAACAATCTCCCCCTCTGCTCCCCCCAGTAAATCAGCAAGAGTCTTGTGCCAAGTTATTTGAAAAGAGGATTAAAATTCTTTTAATGCCATCGTGCTGAAATAATGCATCTTTATTTACAGCAGCACAACTAAGCTTTTATAGCAGCAATCAATCACTGTTCACAGCTCTCTGATCCTTTCTAGAAGGTGGTAAGTTGTGTTCTGTCAGAGCCTGAAAGACTGCTGACCAGCCCCTGCGCTCACCTGCCCAAGGCCAGACACCCAGACAAGCCCCAACTCTGGTTTCTAATTCTTCTAGGACTGAAAAAAAAACCCAAAATGAGATTTAAGGACTGAACAAGAGCCACCCCCCAAAAAGCAATTCAGGTCAGTTTTCTACAGATCTCAATTCCTTATAATCTCTTTCCTCACACTGTCACCCAACAGCCCTTTGATTGCCACTTGTCCACCACCCCCCAGTTTTTCTAAACACCATCACAAATTTCTGCTCTAGTTTACTTCTCAGAAGATACAATCTAATGGGGAATTAAAAATACAAAAGAAAATTTAGGAATAATTACTTCCTCTTAATAGCTTTCATCCCATTAAAATACTTCTGCTGCTGTAATGCCTACAGGGCTTATCTTCAGTTGCAAGAGAACAAAGAAAACAAAGAAAATAAACACTGAAAATTTATCTGAAAAGCCACAATATTTTGAGAAAAGCTACCATGGTGCTATGGGGCCTTGGAAACTTGCAGAAAATAGGTGAGATATTGCTCAGAACTAAATTTTGATCTTCAGATTGACAGCTAGAAAGCAAAATAGTACCAGGATCTGTAAATCCTACCTTTCCTGCTTCACAACCTGTTTCACATCGGAGGCACTACTACGACTCCGGGCACAAAGTCCACCACTACCTCCAGCTGCTTATGCTTGTGAATTCTTCACAAACAAACATTAAAGGACATTAAAGTAAATTAAAAGGGGGAAATAAACTACAGCACTGACATAGGATCAACTACAGGACATTTCAAATAAAAGCACAGAGCTGTTTTTAATGGGGGGATGACGATGGACGGTGACACTGCTGGGTTTTTTTATAAAGGACTCTGGTTCTCTTCCAAGTTTCACGTTCCAGCCTGAAAATAACTTCTTAAAACAGCTGTCAGGTTTTTTTGGGGGGAGGGAGAGTGATCCAACAGCAAATAAGAGCCTTCTTTAGAGCTACACAAGTCCTACCATAGGTAGTAGCTTGTGCTTCACTAGGAAAATTCAGCTCCGATGCAGCACCTAAAATCCTCCATCAAGAACCTAAAGGATCATCTGAAAAGCAAAACTAACCCACACTGGAGCTCACAAAACAGAGAAGCACTATCATCCCTGTAGCTCAGACCACCATGGGAACTGATCATCCACCACTTGACCAAAACTCAGCCATTAACCTTCCTTTCACTTCAGGCTCTTTTGAAACATTTTCTCCCCAAGTAACTTCTTAGATTTTGGGGTTTTTTTTTCATGTAAAATGCCAACATATTTAAAAATCAAGCAGAATTAATGCTCCAAATCTCCTAAGAGTATACTCTAAGGGCAAAGAGGAGTGAACTCAACAAGCTGCAAGGAGCCACATCAGCACTTACCTTCCAGGTTCCATGCGTCCCTACAGACTTGGTCTCTCTGCTCTCTTGGCTCATAAAACCACAACGATAACCATGGGGGGGGTGAGGGGGCTGTGTGTACAAAATCTCCCATTTCTCCACACACAGAGGAGAGATGTTCACATCAGAAACAGTACTGACATAAGCAGTCATGCTGAGTAGTATCTGTATTCAAAACAGCCAGGTATTAGCTGGATACATTTACCGAATCAAGGAATTCTTCTCCACCCAGGACAAGCAGAGGCTCTCCATGTTTCAAAGGCTTGGAATTTACTTGGGGGAAAGCTTACTGAAAAATTACAACAAAAAACATCTTGGATATGCTGTTGCTGTTGCAGTATGGGGTTTCTTCCTGTCTTCAACATCCATAAAGTTAAAATTCTTTTCCAGGTAACAGCACGAATTGCCCCAAACTCTAGGCAGCACCAGAAAATCTGAAACCATTAAAGGATCACTTCTTTCTTCCCAAATAAATGTCACTTAAAACTCCTCTCTCTTCTAGAGCTACTGGAAGATTGCAGCAAGAAAATCACGATGCTTTGTATTAAAGAGAAAAGCCAAACCCCTGAAGAACAGAGCTCATGACAGCTCCTCTCTAAGCCTCGAGGCACAACACAGCCCAACCAGGGGCACAAGAACTAAATCCTACACAGAAAGACACGACTAGGAAAGCATCACTAAGGATGATCTGCCACCCAAGCAGAGCAAAGCACAGCACACACCAGCTGCAGGAGAAGGGGCCAAATACTGCACCTACCCATATCCACGCAGGGAGTTCAGTGCAGAACCTGAGCCCCTTCAATCCGGTTTTGGAATGCCGCCTGCTGCCTCCACAGTCCCCATCTCTTGTTCTAATGTCCAGACACACATTTACCTTTATAAGACCTCAAATTATTTTATAGCTTATTTATACTGCCATACCATAAAGGGAAAGCACAATTTGCCCCTATATTCCTCCTTACTTCAGCGTGGGGACAAACATGCTATGGGCAGAAACGTGGGACTGCAGTGGGATACAAGGAAACATTCCCATCTCAGCACAAAGAGGCTCTGCACCTGCAGACAAGCAGCATCCAAGACAGAATTATCCAGCAACATCCTCTATGCCCCAGGAAACTGGAATACAAATTATAACTACTCACTATTTAGTCTATCCAGCTCTGCTACAACACCAAGAACCTGGATGTGGGTACACACCTCCAATACAGCATTTTGGTAATCACTGCCAACAAATCATGAGGGCAGGTTCTTATCAATAACTGAGCTCAGGGCCTGACATGAGGCACATATCGTGTCTCACTCTACCACAGAGATGTTTTAGAAGTGAAGACGCATACTATTATAAAAGCAAGTGTAGAGTCCTGCACCTGGGAAGAAATAACTGCTGGAATCAGTACAGGCTGGGGGTGACCTGCTGGAGAGGAGCCCTGTGGAGAAGGACCTGGGGAGCCATGAGCCAGCAGTGTGCCCTGGGGGCTGAGAGAGACAATGGGATCCTGGGGGCATCAGGAGGAGTGTAGCCAGCAGGTCACAGGAGGGGATCCTCCCCCTCTGCTCTGCCCTGCTCAGGCCCCACCCAGAGTGTTGTGTCCAGTTCTGGGCTCCCTGGGATAAAACAGACAGGGATCTCCTGGAGAGAGTCCAGAGGAGGCTACAGAGATGATGAAGGGCCTGGAGCATCTCCCCTGTGAGGAAAGGCTGAGTGAGCTGGGGCTGTTCAGCCTGGAGAGAAGAAGACTAAGGGGGGACCTTGTTAGTGTTTATCACTATCTGAAGGATGGGATGCAGGGGGAAATGGGCAGCCCCTTTTCAGTGTCTGTGGGGACTGGACAAGGGGCAATGGCTGCAAGTTGGAGCACAGGGAGTTCCACAGCAACATGGGGAAGAACTTTTCCCCAGTGAGGGTGAGGGAGCCCTGGGACAGGCTGCCCAGGGGGTGTGGAGTCTCCATCTCTGGAGAGATTCCAGCCCCGTCTGGACGCCGCCCTGTGCAATATGAGCTGGGGAGCTGCTTTGGCAGGGGGTTGGACCCCATGGGCTCTGGGGGTCCCTTCCAAACCCTCTGAGTCTGTGATTATTGCTAGGGATTTAAATGTGGGTTTAGGAGTCACATAGTAGAATATACAAGTAGGAATCTCAGTTACAGGAAGCCAGTGCTTCATCGTCAGAAAAATAATGCAGTCTGATGTCTGGACAACAGGCCTTCAGGAATGGGCTGTGAGCTAGAGATGAGGAGTTCATTCCTTAAGAAACTAAAGATAGGGACTCCAGACAGAGTCCTCAAACCAAGCACCTGGATCACTCTTACCACAGTATCCACGTACAAGTAACATAAATTTAATCCACACCAGCTATTCAAGTGCCTGATGATCTTTCCAGACTGCACACTGTGCCCATGTGGTAGATCTTTATCCCCTGACAAGGGAAAGGAAGGAGTAAACACTAGAGAGTAAAATTTTATCCTCCGCTTGTTACAATTCAACTATATATTAGTATAAAAGCTTCCAAATGTATATAAATCAAAACATTTTATTATTTTAAACTTTCTTTTAGAAAACTTTTAAAAGGAAGGGAGTTTTCTTGGCTTTACAAGACATGGCAAAATCGCATCACAAAGAAAAAGCTAACTGTGCTCAAAGCCAAAACCTATTTCTTCACCCTACAAGGCTACCTACCATCACCAGCTCATCACAGGGATGGGATCCTCACTGGTTTTGCTAGGTAACAGCCCAATGCTGACTTGGAGCTTCCTAGATGTGCACACTCACATCCCCCTGCCGCGCAGAGCGGGACGGCACATCTGGAATAAGTTACTGGCACTACTGGCTCACTGCTCCCTGCCTGCGCTGTGCAAGAGTGCACCTCACTGGGGCTCCTGCCACCGGCTCCTCCTCAGCTGCAAAGCCCAGGTAGCAGCACAGACCTCTTCATTAATTCAACACCCCTTCTTCCCTGAGAAGTGCCCCATTCTATAAACAACCATCAAAGGATTAACCTTTTCAATGACCATCAGCTATGCTTCACTGGCTAATTTTCCATGACATCATCTTCTAACCCCGTTGCAGCAGAGTTGTAGCTTTACATACGCATTGAAAAGTCAATAAAAACTCATATAAATGCTCCCAGCCATCCTTCTTCTGACCCCACAGTCTGTGTTATAGCTTTAACTCTCATACTCTGTGTTCCTTATATACTGATTCAACTACAGACAACAGCGAGGGCTTCTAGTGCGCTACTTATACCAGAGACAAGCTTTTTCTACATTTGAAGCTGTCTTATTATGATAACCTATAGACATACCTATTAACTGTAGTTCCTGAATTATTGAAGTATTTCCCCCCCACAGACTGTTGTGTTCCTGTAACATCCCAAAGATCTCATTTAACACACAGGGGATGGAGTGATTTCCACACATGGGTAAGTCTGCTATTAAAAACACCCAGCTCTCCTTTGAAACGAGACAATTACCAACTGCCAACTTGAACACAAAGCACCATTTGAATTAGGAGGATTTAGTGTTCAGAAAGCCGCACCAAACCCTGGTGGGGCATTGTCCAACTCCTGGGCTTCCTAAGCAGCCCAAGAATTAACAAATCCTTTACTCCAAAGGGGCCAGACAAATAACGCGCTGTCAGCACAACCTGACGCCGCACAGCCGTCTCCATTACACCAGAGCCACTCACACACACACACACCTCTGACTGCACCGCCTGCGTGCTTGTCTATGGTGGGTATCAGGCTCGTACAAGTCAAATAATTATCTAAGCTGCAAAATATGTATGTAATGCAGTTTACTCAAGTGTTTATCAAATAGGCTACTTCAAAGCCGCACTGGGGAGCGCGGAAGCCTAACAGGCAAATATCCTAACTTGGGAAAAAAATCTTTATCTACATTTTAAGACAATTTCCAACTTTGTCACCTCCTGCAATCTTGGAAAGAATTAAATGTCTAACAGATGTACTACATTTTAAATATAGCCACATCACGCACACAGCTTTTTATAACCCTCTGAAAACACTGTGCCTGATCAAAAATGTCTTCCGTATGGTCTGATTCACTTTCAGTACCCCATTATGGACACAAAATCATCATCCACTCCTGCACAGCAAACAGCCATCCCCAAACCACCTCTAGCTCTGAGCCGGGGGTTAGCACAAGCACAGCGATCACCCCAGTGCTACATCAGGGCTCAGAAACCGGCACCGTTTGCTCAGGGGTGTTGTTTTTTTTAACAAAGCACCCTTTGTCTCCTCCTTTATGTCCTTTTCCCCATCCCTTATCAGTCACAATGAGCATGCAGATTGTATTCAAACACACAACCGCTGTCCCTTTCCAGAGGTGGTCTCCTACACACAGCTCTGCAGAGCTGGGCAGATGCCGCGCTGTAAAGGTGAGCGCACTCTGAAAACCCCTCTTAGATGTGGCTCCCGCCTTCTATTGTCAACAGGAAGATTTTATGATGTTCCCTATTAAAGAGGGATAGCCAAGCTAAACTTTTCTTTAAGAAAAATGCCACCCATTTGAAGAACATGTGGCCATTTGTGATGCAAGAATTAAGCCCACTTGCCACGCTGATTAAACATGCTTCGAGCACCCAACTATCTGGAAATAACAGACTGCAAAGAAGATTTTCACGTAAGAAACACCCCAAGGATGTACAAATTTACTGAAATGTTGCCTATACACATATCTATGTGTATGAATGTATAAAAAGCCAAGTAAGAACACCCTTACACAATGCAGTTTTGGACTTCTTTGTGGAAAACTACGGTCAAACACTAAATTAAAGGATTGACACAGGTAAGAAAACATGACTCCAGCACAGACTAGCAGACCGTTTGTTTCCCACTGTATCCACAGCAAATTCCAGCAGCAACAATGTTTCATAACCTAAGAGGTCTATGTTCTTTTCCCATCCTCAGCAGAAAACCTCAGCTAAGGATCATTACAGCTCCCAGAACCTGAGGTGAGGCATGGGGCGTGTGTGTGTTTCTCCTGAATGGTTTACTGGGGTTATGAAACAACTTCCAATGAATTTTCTCATCCTCATGCGGTACTTTTAAGAATGCTGTCTGCTTCTGGCTGATCCCACACTGCCAAGCAGCAGCATTCAGTATTATTTTGTGTAAATTCTGCACACTTTGTGTGCGCAGGAGAGAGCAGCTCTTTCATAACCTGCACCTCAGTAGCCAGGTCAGTCTCAAATAGGGAGTCAGAGCAAAACAAGTACAACCCCTCTGCTTCCCTGCATATTGTTATGAAATCAGAACCAAGTCTTAAGAACTGGAAATAGGTGGGAGAGGTTACAAAACTCTTGGATCAAAGTCTGATTACCCGCTGGTGTAATCTCGCCGTGGGCGTGTGCGACACTTCCAAGTCTCCATCCTTCTCCTGGAAGGCTGTGGCCATTCCTCCTCTGAGCGCGCTCGGAACACAGACCTCCCAGAAACACAGACAGCTCTTCCTAAGCATCACGCTGTCTAAACAAAGGAAATTGGGAGCTAATGTTCTACCTGCTCTCTTTGCAAATAATGCCCTTACAGGAACATTTCCTCATGACATCCTGTCAGGCCCTGAGCATTTCCAAAAAGATTTATGCCCTGTATGTGTGTCCAAGTCGGTCAGGGGTTAAAGACACTTAGTACCTCACAGGGCAGCCGCACGTGTCCATTAAACAAGGGCTACAGAGAGCAAGAATTTGATTCCAAGAACTACTGGGAACAGCTATGCAAAAGCTGACGGGGGAGGTCTTTTAAAATAGTGCTCCTAATGCCATGATCAACTCCTAGTCTGTATAGGAGGCATATGCATCTAGGTCAAACTTCAAAGCTGCGCATTTAGAAAAGAACAAGATTCCATTCCTGACTCAAACATCCTTGTTTACAGAATGAATGTAACAAATTAAGCACCCAGGATCAGAAGCAGAGGTCTTCCTGACTCCTGCAGGCTCAATCAATATGTGATACCATGTTTGATTTCAATTAGAGCCTTTTTTTGGGTGCTTACCGTGCAGTTAAGCACAATCAACCAAACCACCACCATTCTGGCTCTTAAAACATATGAATAGTTAATATCATTGTTATTGATTATCGATTAGATTTGCTTTCCCCTTTCTCTTCCTCCCTCTCTTTCTTCAGGAGAAGAAACAAGCAGTTTTTCTATTAAGATGTATAAGATAAGTCTGGAAGGAAACTGAGTCTTTATGGACTTTGCTACAAACAGCTGGATTTGAACACTTCCAGGCTATCTTTCCATGTGGACCTCTGGTTTAAGGAGTCACATGGCCAGCAGGAACCTTTCAGCCCACAGTGACATCCACACAAGTGAATTTGAGTTAACTTCAGCTGACAGGGGAACATAACTAACTAGATAAGAAAAGCAAGCTGCTCTCTGATTACTAGATACTCAAGAAGTTAAATGTACAGCAAGACATTTTCCTTTGCGTGTTTCTGTACGTGTGAAGCAGCAGGCAGGAGGAAAGATCTATTAGGAAGCTGATGGACTAATTTACTCCATTACTTCCATTGCACTGTTCCAATTCTGGAGGTTTTGTAAGTAAAGTTATTTACGACAATAGCATGATTTCTAAATTTATCTAGTTGAGTTGAAAACAACAGCTTCAGAAGTGCAACAAGAGGAACAGTAAGTGCTATCAGGGAAATAAAGACTTGCCATAAAATCATTGTTACTTACATGGTTTGCTAAGAATTCCCAAATTAAGTTACTGTAGCAAACAGAAGCCCAAAAAATTTTCAGGCAGTCGGAAGGAGTGTTTAAAGTCCAGGATGACAGCTGAAGAAAAATATCTTGGCCATTTTGTTCCTTCAGTCAATTCAGAACCATGCACAATACCTGTCCCTAAAGCCACGTATCTAGTAGTCCTACTGCTCCTGGTTAAAACACTTCAGGGAAAAAAAAAATGACAGAATTCATTTGACAAAAGCAACTTGGCAGAGAAGAGCAGTACAGTCAGTACCTGTGCCCCACCGCGACAACCAGGTGAAGCGAAAGCTGTAGAACTGCAGGACCATCTCCAGTCTATACTTCTCTTCCAAGTGCCACTAGGTTTTCACAAATTATTACTCAGGAGCAAGCAGTTCCACTCTCAAACCCTGTGTGGCTTGCTTTGAGATCCACCAATTTCCTCCAAAGCTAGGAAACAGCCATCACAACAACGCACACTTATGGAACAGAACCCGGTAAAACGTGTTAATGAGACTCTATTGACTAGCTGGCTTCTCTGCAATACCAACACCCACTGGAAGTTATGAATTTAAAGGCTGTGAAAATTTTATATTTCTTTCTTTTCAAAGGACAGAAATGAGATTGAAAATCAGCTAAAAATAGCCGAGAATTTTCAAGTGTCAGCTGTAACGGAAAGAGGAATGGCTGTCTCTCCTTACAGAGCCAGGATGGATGGACTGAGCCTGTGAGTCAGGATTAAAAGAGAGCTACCTTAGACACAGCCTGGAGGTGGGAGAAAATAATTCTGGTTTACTAATTTCAGTAACATTCCAGGACAATCTGCAGCAACTTAAAATCCAATGAAATTGTGCTTCATTTATAAGTGGTAAATGTAAATTCTTACCTTGCCTGCCAGAAGTAAAAGTGAAGTACATATTGTGAAATAACTGAAGAAAGAGCTTTAAACAACCCATTCAAATCATGCATCCTCCTCATGACAGAAGATGAATATAAATTATGTGTCTTTGACTTTGTTTTGTCTTTTCCATCAATCTTTTCCCCCTAAAAGCCACAGTGTCAAGGCTTTTATTTAAAGTTCTCTTGCATTTAAATAGTCCCTCACCTACTTCAGAAGATTCACAGGCTTGAATGGGAAGAAGGAAGAAGAGAGCTCTGACTTAGTATTTGTAGGGTAACCTGTTTACATTGCAGCATGTATATTTTGGGTATCCAGGGATAAAAAACAACCCATAAATGAAAAACTCCACACGTGATGACCATGGAATGCAGCCGAAGCCACTGTGTCCCTCCAAAACAAGAGGACCTCAGATTCCAGCACCTTCTAGAACGAACCTCCACTGCAATGCTCACTTCAGTTCTTCCAGGATGGATGTGTGGTACCCAAAGTTCATTCTACACCACTTCCATAGGGCTTAGAACAGCAGAGCTGTAACACTACAACCCGACTGTCAGCACTGCAGCTGGTGTCAGGACACACAATAAATGGAAGCTGGAGCCCACACTGCTAAACCAAACCTATGGTTCATCTCCACCCTGTACAGAGTGACAGTCTGATATAGGCAGTTAGTCCCTGGGAGTTATTTTTCACTGCATACAGTTAAATTTGCCCTGAAGTATGCTATCAGAACTCAAAACCAACATCCAAGTTTCCCTTAAATGATAAAAACAGCTTAAATGTGAATATTTTCTATTTGAGGGTTGTTTTTTTTTCTGCTTGGTGTTGCACAAATAAACCCAAGAGCAGCTCACCAAATTTCCTCAAAACACAGAGGAATTGTGACTCTCCTGCAGAGGTCACAAAACCTCCCCAAGCAGCAAAGCTGATCCATCCTGATGCACAAACACACAGGTTTACTTTCAGAAAAAGATACATCACCACATCACGTGGAATATTTGGGCAGCTCAATAATCGCTACATTTTCCTACAAAGCTGCTTCTTCTGTTTACAGCTACAGAACTCATCTTCACCACGTGAAGACTTGACACAGAACCAGGCTGAGCAGCTACAGTCACTAGTTACCTCCTGGTTTTTTGCTATTTTACATCGTAAAATTACAGATCCCATCAAGAAGTTCAATCCCTGCAGAATTTCCTTCTTCCCAGCAATACTCAGTCACGTGCATTGCCTCTAATTCTTTCTGTATCACTTAATAATTTTCATTTTCTAAACACAGGAGTGGAGTTAACCTGTGCACCATGTTTTAGTTTCAGCCCTGCGCTTGCAAACGAGCTCACGAAGCACTACCTCAATAGAAACAGTTAATAGGGCCAATTATGAAAAATTGATAAAATTCACTAGTCATTAAAATTTTCCATCTCATCAGCACTCAGAATTTAGTTTGGTGGAAATACATACACATGCCTACTTCATTACCACTTAAAACCAGCCCTGGTGTTTGTTCTAGCTATCAATTGTTGCCTGACTATCAGATCAGCACCAGAAGCACACAAATCCCAAATTACAATGCCCACCACAAACGAGTTCATTAACTCAGGATCTAAAGATTTCTTGAGCATGATGAAACTAGAGGTTGAACAGGAGGACCTGTGCAGCAGCTAACAAGGCACAAGTACCCTGACCTCCTGTGCTCACCCCAAAACCACTCCCTAGTTAGAAGCTGAAGCTGCTCTTAGCCAAGCCAAGGAGCGGAGATGAATCTGTGCAGAGCTCTCTGCAGAGCTGTCCTGCTGCCACAAGCTGTCTAGATTTACATGACACCCAGCAGGCTGGGCACAAAAAGCAAGGAAAACTTTCATCTTATCTTTCCTCTACCTATGAACTTCCAGAAACACCACAGCTATGGGTCCTCTGTCCAGTAAGAGACAACGATGGGGTGAACAGGGAAGACCTCGCTGCTGTCAGGGTATAATCGTGATCTCCTCCTCATCAGCTGCAGAGGGGAGGAAGGGAAATAAAATTCAATTACTTTACCTCTTCATAACCTCAACTGAGACTTTTGTCATTCAGGAAAACCTGCCCTGTGTTCCCTGTAACCCAAACCTGAAGCAGCAGAGTATCAAGTCACCAGGCAGAGCTGCATCCCGTGGGCTGCCATGGGAGAAGCAGAGAGCCTTTAATTACATCAAGCAAAACAGTGACTTTTATAACTGATCTGCTTTCTTTAAAAAAACGTTTAAAAGTAAAGCAGATATTAAAAGAAACCGAGAACCATGCAAGATGATACAGTAAGGTGCAAATCTTTGATTTATCAGGAACAGCCACCAGTTCCCACAGGTGAACTGGTGGGTTTTCACCTAGCAAGCAGAGAAAGCTGACCTTCCCTCTGAAGACATCAGCAGCTTGGTTGGGTTAGCCAGGTGAGAGCACACAAGATCCACTCATGCTTTCTCCCATGATCAGGGAGGAAAAGCATGTCTGTGTGTTGAGAAATCCAGCGACAGAGCCGCTCCTCAAGGCAAACCAAACCAAACAAGGAGGTGTCTACAGACAGTTTGGGAATTATTTTAATGGGAACTTCAATAACAGTGACTCTTATTAGAGCATCAGCATACGTATAAATGCCCCAAATGAAACCACGGTTCCAGTGTGTTATGCTCTACAAACACAGACAGCATCTTGCCCCAACACGCTTACGTATTCTGAGCACTAAAAGCAGCAAAAAAACAAGATGCCAGTGACCCTGGTGTTTCTGGAAGAATCACTGGGCTGGCAAAGAGCAATATTGTGACCTCCTAACTAACAAGAAGGAGAATGCAAACAACCAAGAAGAACAGAGCAAAATAAAAACATTTCCATAAGCAGAATTCTTCTCTTCCATGAAGACACTTCTGACTCTAGAATTCAGAAGGGGCAGGTTAACAGGTATTAGGTGACTCTAAGCATCTCACAGTCCAAAATAAATTTATTTGCTAGGAAACCTCACAAGAATACAGGAAAAGTGACTTGTCTTTTTGCCAAACCCCATGGCAAAATTATTATGGAAGATACAACTGAACTAATGTCTAGGATTTAATCAGTGGACCTCAAAAAACTCATCACAACACTGCTCTCCTGCGCTGTTCTCACATCCAAGGGGATCAAGTGCTGTGAAAACAGATGGCCTAAGCAATCCTAAAACAAACCACACAGCCTCCAGAAACAGGCAAAAACACTGTAAGGTCATCCCTGGCTTGCTTGCTTTCTTGGTTTGGTTTATACACAATCTACTTAATTCAGAAGTCAGAAACAGGGGGGAACATACCAGAGCCCCACATATTGTAATAAGGAACCAGGGAAACAAAGGAGGAAGAAAAGGTATCTCCACCCCAATATTTTGGAGAGAGACATTTAGTTTTGCCTCATCTGTTACAAAAACCATGGGGAGCAGCACTGGGACAGCTCAGGGTACCCCTGCAGAAGTGTATCAAATGGGGGGGGGGGGGGGGGGGGCACGATTTCACTCTATGAAGAGTTTACTCTTTATACACAGCCTCAGAGATAGCTACCACCACTGCAGCAGCACAATTAAGAGATAATGCACTAGACACACAGCAGAAAAAAAAATAGGATATCATTAAGATACCAAATGTTGAAAGGAAGATGAGAAGTGAAGTACCGATAGGGAAACAAAGCTTATGCCTCTTATCTCCACAGCCCTTTCATACTTGCAAAGAGTGCGACATCTGACATAATTAAACAACCACAACAAACTTCCTCTTCTCTATCACTACTATCAATGACTTCTCAGGGAAGACAGTAAAGCAAAGCTTCCTACCAGCACCATCGTTCACAAAACTGAGCAGATGCTTGGCAGAGGACAATTAATTAAGTGGTGAAATCTCAGTGTACTCTAATAAATATCAGAGCTGCTTCTTAACAAACCCCTCCCCTGCAGCAGGCTCTAGATGCCAGCCTGTAGCACTGCTGTTTGGTTGCTGTTATCACTGACTTCTTCCCCCCGCCCACCGACCGATGCCAATTATCTGACAGCCAAAGTAACCTGACCGTGGAACAAAACAATGAGGAAACAGGGAAAAACGGGCAACTCCACAGCACCCATCACATGCCCTGAGGGTCTGGGCACGGGAAGGAAAGGGACTCCACATGCCACAGACCTGCAGATTAGGGTGGGCATGGCAGGAGCCTGCCTGTTTTAAAAGTACACACTGGCTCTGATTTCTGTAGCTCTATCAGACGTTGATAAGAAATGGAAGATAATTACAGATCCACTACAAATTACAAAAGGGAAAGAGGGGAAAAAAAAAACCCAGCCCATATTCCTTGCTCAAGTAATTCTTACCACATGCTCCAGCTGCCTTCATAGCTAGGTTTTGGGGTAAGAAGAGACCATTAAAATGTCAGTCTGCAAAGCATACTTCTCTCTAGATTGTATTTCAGTTTGTTCATCTGTAGTGCCCTGGCTAAAGCAGAACCTGTGAAAGGCACTCAGAGCTGCAAAATCCGAACTGCTGATGAGACACGGCAGCCTCTGTGCACCCTCTCACCATGAATGTAACCAGGGACAGAACAGAAGTCTGAGAAAGACTGAAAAAAGCACTGCTGGCACGGGGTGTAACTGCTCTGCACAGTGCTCCTGTGATCTCCTAGAAAATATGAGCAAATAAATAAAAATAAGTACTTCAGAGCTGTGCCATCAGTCCCCAGGGGTAAGTTCGTGGCACCGTGACAGCGAGTAAGCTTATAAATTTGGCAAAACTAGTGAATTTCATTTGTTGTTACCACACGGCCCTTCACTCTGCATCCGACTGCAAAGGCAAAGGGAAGAGAGAATTCAGGAACTTCAATATCACAGGGATGTGTCTCTACCACCCATTACATTTATTTCCACCAGAACAGCAAGATTCAGACACGACGACGTCTGATCCTTCTTTCTTGAAAGCACCCTTCCTCTGAAGCACATCAGTGGTGAGAGTTTTCAAGGAAATTCACTGAATTTGTATTTTTAGAACCTAAAGAGAAAGGCACAGCCCAGGGACACAGCTGCTTCAGTCCGATGGCTCCCAGCCACCAGCGTCCCCGCCGCCGCTTTTCCTCCCCGCAAGCCTCTCCTCTCAGCCCTGTTGCCCGACGCGTGCGGACAGGCAGCTCACCAAAAATAAGTGTTTGTGTCACAGCAAAATAAGCACCTGCCACAGGACCAGCGGCCTGCCCCACCACCGCTCTGCAACACCCTCCTGTCCTTACTCACTGACCTTTCCACAACCATCCTGGCCTGGTTCTGTGTTGGCTGCAACCAACACCCCTGTCCCCCGTTCACAAGGCAGTCCTACAGCTCCTTCAGTCTCCTCCACTCTGTCTTCCCTGCTCTACTTCCTAAAAATGAGAATGCTTATAGAAGAGAACGAATCAACTCACACAGCACAAAAGGGTTTGCAGCTTATCTCACTCCTATTTGGATGTGTCTGGCTCCCCACCTCCAAGCACTGCAGACAACCGGACCTCTGCGAGACAAAGGCACAGCACCAGAGAGACGCAGCTCTTCTGGAAGGGACAGAGAGTTAAACCCTCAGCACGTACAATCTCCCTGCACACGCTCCTAAGTGCTGCTAGAGAGCGGTCAAGGGTTTCATCTCAAAACGAGTATCTGTAGAGAAGTGGGACTCTCTACCCAAGGTATCAGGGGGCTGAAGGATCCCTTGTTTTCTTTTCCAAACCGCCAAATCTGCAGCTTCATCCCCAAATCCTTAGTGCTGCAGAAAGGAGAGCATCTGCCAGCTCTCGGAACCACCTGAGTAACTTTTTCCAGCCTAACTCCAAACTGTAACAACTTGCTGCATCAAACTGCCAAATCTACAGCGCTCCTTTCTCTCTGTGAATCCAGCTGTCATTTTTCCCAAATGCCTTCTCAGTCCCAACTCACCCAATGCCAAAAACAACCCCACAACTTTTCACAGATACACATAATTTCACAAAACACATATGCTCTGTGCGTGGCACACGAGGTAAATTACCAAGTTTACTTACTGAACTAAAGGATGACATACAGCAGTAAAACAAAAACCACTTGCAGACACAAAACACATTAACCTTCTCCTCCCAGCGATGTGGTAACGCTCACAAGGAGCGCTGTGCAGTTATGAAGTCTAAGTGCATTTTGAGTAGCCCAGAAGATACTCCACACTTATCTCCATGGCATCTTTTTTTTCCCCTGTAATTCCCACAGCGTTTCTGATCATCAGCATGTAGATTTAACGTAAACCACATTCAATTTGCAACTCAGCAAGCATCAAACATGCACTAGGGAAAACGTATTCCCTCATAAAAGGGGGGGGGGGGCAAAAAAGGTAACCAAGACCAAAATAAAAGCACGTACCTTTTAACTGGTCAGCTACCACGCTCTGTCCAACTCTCTCAATCACCTTCCCATCCTCCATTTCGTAACGATCATCCAAATATTTCGCAGTAGCTTCCGAAATATGGACCTTCCCAGCCACCCCAAGCTGCTCCATCAGATTGGCCAAATTGACATCGTTGGACCACACATCGAACTTGAACCTCCTCATCCCCAAAATGCCACACAGGACCGTCCCAGTGTGAACACCCACTCTCATGTTGACCATCTCTTTTTTCTCTTGGCAGAACTGCTCAATGGCTTTAATCATACCTAAGCCCATCTCGATGCAGCAGTAAGCGTGATCCGCCCGGGGCTCCGGGCAGCCAGCTACGCAGTAGTAACAGTCTCCCAAAGTGCTTATCTTCTCGCACTTAGTGTCCTCACACAGACGGTCAAAACGTCCAAAGAGGTCATTCAGGAGTCCCACCAGAGCGTGGGCTGACTTATTGGCACTCATTTTCGTGAACCCAACGATATCTGCAAACAAAATGCTCACTTGCTCGATCTGCTGCATTTTAAAAGGGCGGAAAATGATGGGGGTTTTCTGTATGGAGGGCTTCTTCTTCCTGTTTTTGGGGCTCGAGGTGGAATGACGTTTGATGGAGTTTTCACTTTCGTCATCCCCCTGCTTCATTAAGTCATCAGCTATTATTCTTGGCATAACAGAGTGAATCATCCGCTCTTTCAGGGCTTTTTCCACTTCCAAGTCTTTTCCATGCATGATGGATTGCCCCACTTTCAGGAATGTGCTTCTCGATCTAACTTCGGACATGATAAATAAATGAATGCCGATGGCATGGATGCAGATGTGCAGGAAGGCTTTGCTCAACAGCTCCCAGTAAACCACCCCGGCTCCCAGAGGTGTAAAACAGTTCTCATCGCGGAAGCGGTAACCAAAGGTCTCAAAGAGGACCGAGTACGACAGTCCCAGAAACAAGCTTAAATACAGGGGTAAGTGCATCACCGTGTAAAGCAACAAGAGCACTTCAATACACATAGAAAAACTGCCTACTTGAGAAAGACAAGTGTCTGTCGGATCTGCCGGGGGAGTCCGATTGGACATGTCACCACTTCCTGAGACAGGCTTCAGCGCCTGGAACTGCGGAGCCAGAGTCAAAGCAAAAACCAGGAGGGTGAGGATCAGCGAAGTCCACACGTAATGCCGGGCGTACGTCTTAGTGAAAGTGAACACAAAAAAAGCGACACATACCAAGAGGAAGCACAGAGCTGGCACCATGAAAACAATCTGCTTCTCTCTCATGTGTATGCCGAAGTAGATGCCCCAGAGCAGGCAGGCCACGCCGATGTAGAAGAGGGCATAGCGAAACCGGCGCTGGGTCTGTGGGAAGCATCTCTCCATGCAAGCCTCCTCCAGGTTGTTGGAGTCAAACTTGGGATTCCACCACTTGGAAGAGGCCCTCTCGAAGAGCTGCGGCAGCTTCTTCGGCCGGCGGAGGCCGGAGCCACCGCCGCCACCTCCACCGGCTCGGCGGGTGCCCCCTGACTCCCCCGAACTGCAGCTGGAGGAGATGCTGTACTTGCAGTGCTTGGAAGAGGAGCAGCCCTGGTGCTGCTTGGGGTTGATTTTCACCGTCACGCTGTTGCTGTCCCCGCTGGAGTCGCAGCTCACCTCGGTGCTGTGGTGATGCAGCAGCTGCTGGTGCGGTGGGGAAGCCATGTTGTCAATTCCTCCCGAAAAGCCCGCTCAGGAGTTGGGTCTCTCGGGCTAGGAAAGCCGCCCGGCTCCTCGGAGAGTCGCCTCTAGTCTCCTCCCGCCGCCACCGCCGCCTGCGCGGAGGGACGGCCGGGCAGCGCCGCGGCACTCCGCCGCTCACCGGGCTGGGCACGCAGGGCGCTGGGGCGCGGGCAGCCCCACATATTCCCCTCGCCTCACACGCCTCCGCCGGCCGGGCCGGGGCTGCCGCCCGCCGCTGGCCCCGCTCCCGCAGCCCTGCCGAGGCGGGGGGCGGGCGGCCGCTCGCTCAGTCCTGAGGGGGACGCGCCGGGCCCCCACCGGGAGGGGACCGCTCCTCCATGTCGGCTGCGGCTGGTGGCGGCTTCCTCCCCGCGCCCGCCGGGCGCAACTCCCCTCACGGCCGCCGCCAAGGGGCCGGCTCCCGCCGCGCCGCCTCCCTCCCTCCCTCGCCCGCCCAGCCGGGACGGCACCGGCGGCAGCCCCCCGCCGGCCTGCGCGGCCCTCCCCGCCAACGGGGCCTTGGGCCCTCAGCCGCCCCGCGCTTTCCTGGCGCCGCGGGCAAGCGCCGGGGAGAGAGAGCCACTGTCCCCGCGACGCCCCTCAGCCCCCGGCGCACGGCTCGGCCGCCTTCTCCTTCTCCTTCTCCTCCTCCTCCTCGCCTGCCGCGGGGCCCGGCGGGGCTGCTCCCGTCCCCCCCTCCCGGCGGGGTGGTGCCGCGCCGCCGCGGGGAGCTCCGTGCCCTGGCGGGGGCCGGCCCGCCCGCCTGCGCGCCGCCGTGGGAGGGGAGCGGCGGGGACGCGCTCAAGCGCGGGCGGCCACCACCGCCACCATCTTCCTCGCGGGGAGAGGGGAAGGGGGGCTGCGGGAGCGCGCTTCGGCCGGCCAATGGGCCGCGGCGCTGCGGCGGGAGCGCGCAGCCCCGCTGCCGGCCGCTCTTTCGCCGGCCTGAAGGGCGCGCTCGGGGTCGAGGCGAGAGGAGCGGGGCCGTCCCCGCACCTCAAGCCCTGCGGGGAAGGGGGTGAAGCGTCCCCGGGAGGGCTGACGGGAACGGGTCGGTGCGGCGGCTGCAGCCGGGCGAGTCCCCCAGGGCTCCCCCCGCGTCCGGCCTCTCGACCCCGCGCTCCCCCAGGCACCGAGCCCGCCCGGCGGGTCCCTCCGCCGCCCTCGGGGCCCTGTCGGTTCGCGGCGGGGCCCGCTGGCCCAGCTCAGCCTCCCCCGGCCCGCCTGCAGCGCGCTGCGATATTTCCCCGCTCTCGCTTTTCTTCGCTTGTTTATAACCGGCGCTATCTCGCCTGCACCGCTCCCTCGGTTTTATTATCTCTTCCTCCCAGGCGGCCCGTTTCTTTCCCTCCTTCGCAGGGTTTCTCTCTGCCCTGCCTTCGGCTTCTTCCCGGTGCTTCCCGGCTCTCCGTCCCTTGCCCGCGGGTGACGGTCCCACCAGCCTCTCCTCCTCCCCTGGGCCCCGCTCCGGGGCTTTGGCCCAGGCCCTGCTGTGGCTCTGGAGCCCCTGAGTCCCATTTACCCCTCTCCAGGTGAGCCTCTCCCAGCTGTCTGCCCGGACAGCTTCTCCCCCGAACAAGGCACCATTTAATAAAACATTCTCTCTATTTCATTAAATAGCAGCAGCAGCAATGTGGCCACACGGTTACTGGAGCTGAAGCCCGCGTTTATTTACCTTTCCATCTCCTTCGTAAAGACACCACTTACCGTGCAGTAACCACACCATAAAATGGGGGGTTATTATTATTATATTGAAGGTATAAATATATGATATTTGGATTTCCCCATGTACTCGAATACCAAAGCAATCTGCAATTAAAAAATCCTAATCAATAGCAATAATGGTTCTGGTTTTGCCATCACATCGCCAGCTCTCCATTTCCAACTAATGCCTGGGCTGATCAATATTTTATAGCCAGTGCCACTTACCTGCTGCTCTTACATAAACATTGTTGGGAAGAAAGAAATCCCTGAGCTGGCAGAGCAGAGAGGAAGGATGGCCTCCTGGGCTTGGCTATTAATTGATAAATTTACTAAGTCTTCTTTGCAGCCTTTTTATTGATTGACCTAAATGTACTTTTAAGTTCCATTTTTTACTTCATAAAGGATGATTAATAAATTTATTTAATCCTCTGGATTAAATAAGTGCGATAGCTCCCAAGGATTTGCAGATACTGTAGAAATTTGATGGAAAATGGGGGGAAAAAAGTGTTACCTCAAAAAATTAAGGTAAAATCACACCAGTTTTGAACTTTGTTGTGTAAACCGGTTAGACTTCCCTGGCTGCAGAGACTGGGTGATTTGAACTTTGAGATGTCAAAGGTACTGAGAAGTTCAAGGATAATTTTTTTAGCCTTGCTTTATGATAGATTTGTCTCGTTATTGCTTATGAGATATCCTTACTCAACTGCCAGTCTGGGTCGGCCACACCTCCCTCTGAAAAGGGTAGAAACTACAGAGAGCTAAAATGTGGGGTGGGGACAGCAGAAATAATAACGGCTTGAGTGATTCCCTAAGTAAATCAGGATGTTGTTGGAAGGAACAATGGGGTGAATTTTCCTCCTGTTGAAGATGCGAGTTTTCCCTCTGGTATCAACATGAGTTCATCCATGATTTCATTCAGTTCCTTTCATCCAGGGTGATTAAGAGCGCATGGGTGGTAAATCAGTAAAACATTGCTTGGCTGGAGTGTGGTAAGAGTTGAGGCCCTTCAAACTGGAGTTTGTTACTGAGACCTGCTTGGGTCAGCATTCATTGCATTTGCATCTAAACTGAAGATGTGGGATGCTGCCTTCATGCCAAGTTAACTCTCTTGGGCCTGTGTGTGTCCAGCAGCACGCATGCAGGAGGAGGAGGTTCAGGTGCATGGATGCTGCCCGGAGAGCGATCACGTGCACGAGTGTGCTAGTACAGCCAGAGGAGAGGGACTGTTTGTCTTTTCCCTGCCTGTGCACAGAAGAGACTGACTCTTTGGGCACAGAGGTACATGTGTGCTGGGGATGGAGCACAAGCAGAAGCAAAGCTCAGCTTGAGAAGCAAGAGAAGCCTGTCCTGCTCCCCCTGCGCTCAAAGCAGGACTTTGTGTGTGCTTAGAATAAACAGAATCACATCAAAGATACTGGCTACATCACAAGTTTTAACTGAGTGGCCCATGTGATCCCAAATTTTGTCTGGCTACTAGTCAGAGACTGCTTTTGATCTCTGGTAATGAAGCAGTCTCCTCTTTCCCAGCTTTCGTCCACTGGTTCGAAGGAGAGAGAAATGGAACTGAAGAAAACATCTGACCTGTCAACACCCTCCTTTGGTAAGCTTAAGATCATGACCTTGAGATTGTTTGGGATCCATGCTCCTCCAAGGAAGCTCCCTCTAGGTTTGCTACTTGTAGACTCCCATCCTGCTCCTCCTTATGATCATTGGGTGAAACAGTCACCTAACGCTCACCAGCCCAGCCATTCCCTGGCTTCCTCTGGCCTTACCAGGCTCTGTGGAAACACACATGGGTATGCAGCAGGAAGAGGAGTGATCTTGTGTTTCCTTTTGTTAGCTCTGTACTGGCTGGGAAAAACTTGGTGCTGCCTCCTGAAAGTCTGAATTGCTTTTAATTGGGTATTTTTATTGGTTTATATGCCACAGAAGCTATTACTTTACTTTTATTGTGAAGCATTTTCCCCACTGAATTCAAGAAAGAGATGAAGTATGTGTAAGCAGCAGTCCAGAAATGCCACTGATGCTTGTGTTTATTTCAAGTGTGAGCAAAAGTTATCTTAGAGGGCAAGAAGTGGTTGGAAGTTGTGTCCATCATTTCCCCCTCTGCCTTCTGATTCGTTTTTCTTCAGCAGCAGTTTAACCCCGCAGACTGTCCTACAGCCAGGGTGTCCCTGGGAGGCAGCATCCACATGGGTAGTGTTTGTAGCATCCTTTAAGAAAGGTGCTTCCTCTGGGTCGCTTTCTTAGCAACCACAGTCAGCATGTCTGGGTGTAGACCACACCGTACTGACTTTGAGTCCTGGGCTCATTTCAGTGCCTGGTAGTTCTGGGTTGTGCTGTTTTCCTGCAGAGAACTGACTGCCCTTCCAAAATACTCTGTGACTGGTTTCCTTTCTCAGAGACCAAGCTGGAGGAAATGCTTTACTTTGCAGCTGGGCAGATGTATATCCTACTCACATGGCTCTTTTAACTCCATGCCACTGAATACACATACGTAATCTATAGAATAGAGTTTACTTCCCTTCTCAGAGGCAGAGCTTTGTCAGCTCTGATGATTAGCTTTTGTTTGATGTTCATAATGTTGTACTTCACAGCTTATCTGATGGAGCTGCACAAAACTATTTGGGGGGGGGGGGGCGGTGTTCTGAAGTGTAACAACCCACATGGTGCTTTTTTAGACTTCACAAACCTTCAGGAGGCAGAAGAATATGACATGGGAACTGCTGGCTTGAGCACCAGTGTAGATTAATGCCGGTGTCGTTGGGGAGGAGGAATGCTCTTTGGAAGTCTGTGGCTTGTACTGTGTGCTGTCAAAGGAAAACTGGCAACCTGGGGGAAAAAAAGGCATCATGAAGACTATGGGTAGAGACTGCTCATCCCCCCTGGCTTGGGAAACAGCTTAAATATTGGAGGAAGATATGCTAAAACCTGATCAGTCCATCCAGAGACAGGAAGACAAAGAAAGACAAAGAAAGACTGCACAGATGCCCCACTGCCTGTCTTACCTTAATAAATATCAGGATCTCACTCTCTGACCAGCTTCTGCACCTTGCTGATGTGTGTGGCATTTGTTGGGAGCTTTATTTTTATTCCTGGTAACCTCTGGGTGAAAGAACTCATGTTAGGGGTTTTAAACCAACCAACTTTCCTGGCTTATGGTTGTGAGTCTGTGAACTGTAGCGAGTATTTTGGAGGATTGTTGCTCCTCTGTGCTTTCTGAATTCAGAAAAGTACCACAACACTTCACAGAATCACAGCATCACAAGGCTGGAAAAGACCTTTAAGATCATCAAGTCCAACCATTCCCATCCTAAGCTAAACCAGATCCCTGAGCACCTCATCTCCCCTCTGTTAAACACACCCAGGGAAGGGGACTCAGCCCCTCCCTGGGCAGCCTGGGCCAGGCCCTGACAACTCTGCCAGGGAAGAACTTTTCCCTCCCATCTGCTCTGACCCTGCCCTGGGGCAGCTTGAGCCCATTGCCCCTTGTCCCATCTCCTGTCCCCTGGCTGAAGAGACCATCGCCCACCTCTCTGCACCCTCCTGGCAGGGCAGTGGAGGTGGGGAGAAGGTCTCCCCTCAGCCTCCTCTTCTCCAGGCTGAACACCCCCAGCTCCCTCAGCTGCTCCTCAGAGGATTTGCCCTCCAGCCCCTTCCCCAGCCTGGTTGCCCTTCTCTGGACTCGCTCCAGGACCTCAATGTCCTTCTGATGGTGAGGAGCCCAGAACTGGACCCAGCACTCAAGGTGTGGGTGTGAACACTCGAGTGAGCACTTCCTTCACTTTTCCATGGACTGAGTGCACATGGGTCACCTTTGGCATTTCTTCCCCCTGAGGCCAGGGAAGCTGAGCAAGCTGTGCATTCTCCTCGCTTCCTTGGGGTGGCTGGGTCAGGTTTGTGTTCTGCATTGGCATCTCCCTGAACCTGCAGTCCAGAATATTCCTGTTACTGACACGGTCTCATGTCACAGACGAGATGCATCCATAAGCTAAGGATATATTTTTACATGACATGGAGCCGAAGAGGGAAGAAGAAACCTGGCCCAGCTGAGTGGGGATCAGTGGCTTGTGTAGCACCAGGATTTTACTTGCCAGTTGGGTGGTTGTCTCGTTCCAGTGGCTTCTAGGCTGAAAGCAATGCCAACCATACTGCTTCTTCAACAAAATGTCTGCTGCCAGGAGGTGGCTTCACTCAAATACACGTTTCTGTAAGAGGAAGACAAACTTCAAATGCATTGCTCATTCCATTCATAACCAGAAGTCCTCCTGGCTTGCCAAGCTGCTGAATCAGCTCGGGTACCTCACCCTTGAGTCAGCACAGCCTGAAATAGAAGAGAGGAAGTACCACTGTTGCCTGCAAATACAGCCCCATCTAACGTGCTTTTATAACCAGGGACGCTCAGTGGAGGAGCTTGCATGACACTCTGCTGCTTTAGGAAAGAAACAAAGACAAAAGCATTTGCTCACTTGAAATAGGAGTGTTGAGAGTGCTAAGAAAGGGACTGCCTGGTGCAGCAGCACCAAGAAGTAAACAGCAGGAGAACGGTACAAGTGTCAGTCATTGATGTCACCTAAACTAGCTCAGCACCAAGTTTCCCCTCCATCTTTTCACAGCTCCTCAGGGCTTTCCAGTTAGGGAGACAAGGGACAGCCAGCAACTGGCTACACCAAAGTCTTAACCCATTAAGAAATGACAGCAGCAAAGCAGGGCAGGAGCTGTGGAACAGCTGTCTGGGGATCAGCTGCAGGGGTGCTGCTCCAGGGCTGCCAAAGGAGAGTCACCCCACTCTCACTCTCACTGCCATGCCATGACTCCTCTTAGAAAAACAGCTACAACCCTGACAATGACCACCAAGTGACATTGCAGAGTCATCCACAGGACTCCTGTGAGTAGATGGGAGGTGGTGAAAAGGCACAGAAAGCAGTCCCTGTGCGATGGCAGTTAGAGGAGTTTCTGTGGCTCCAGCTCAGACCAAGAAGCGTGTAATAATCAAAACATTACTCCAGCCCTTCTCCCCCTCACAACTTGCTCAGTTTTTTATCTTGCAGACGTAGCACCAGTAATTTTGAGCATCCTCCAAAGGGATGCTCGTTAAGAACAGTGCTTTGGGATGCTGGCCTCCCCGTGGACACTCCTGGGCCTCCCTTGGTGCCTGCTGTGGGCTGGTCTCACACTCTTCCCAGAGGAGTGGCAAATGACTGCTGCTGCTGATTCTGCTCAGAGACTTCTGAACCAGCTTTACTTTCCATAAAGAGCAGCTGTGCTAACAGGCAAGCAAAAACCAGTAACTGCCCTCAAGCCCTGAGCACTGGGAGAGGGGAAAAAACCCTGTCACTTCAATGCAAGTGTAGCAGCACTTTGCTCTCTTCCAGGACTGCCAAAAGGACCCTCAGAACTAACCTCTTCTAAAACTAGCCTAACTCTACAGCACTAAACTAGCCTCAACTGTTGATACAACCTTGCAGGCAAGTTTCCTCCTAGAGCAACACTTGGCATATGGGATTTTCCTGCGGTAGGATGGAGGGAACGATAGGAGCTTCAGAAAAGATGTCACCTCGGCCATGGGTGTGAACATTGCAACACACAGCTTACCTTTTCCTGGTGTTCACAGCAGTGCAGCTGCCAATTGCAACACCTTTTCTATTTAGGGGGTTGGATTATTCAGCCAAGAAGAGGTGGGGATGGGAATTCACCAGCACAATTACAGGCTTGTGCAATCATCAGGGACACACGCCGCAGGTGTGGAAGGAAGAGCTGCTCTGAGTCCACAGAAACCCCTGGCAGTGGGGTTGTGAAGTGCCACAAGGAGTTACACAACGCAGAGCTTAGTAAAGCACTCTGCTGTGCCTGCATGAGCCCTTTTTAAGCTCAGGTTTCTGGGGAGAAGAGAATTGCTGTGGCGTCTTTGTGACTTGATCCCTTGTCTGGGCTGATCTGCGATGGAAAGGTGACCCCGGGCGCTGCTGAGCTGGGAAGGGATGGGGAGAGCTGGCGCCGAGCGCTCCCTTCGAGTGTAGCCGAGCGTTCCCAACAGCCTCCCTGAAGAGATTCACAGCATCACAAGGCTGGAAAAGACCTTTAAGATCATCAAGTCCAACCGTTCCCATCCTAAGCTAAACCAGATCCCTGAGCTCCTCATCTCCCCTCTGTTAAACACACCCAGGGAAGGGGACTCAGCCCCTCCCTGGGCAGCCTGGGCCAGGCCCTGACAACTCTGCCAGGGAAGAACTTTTCCCTCCCATCTGCTCTGACCCTGCCCTGGGGCAGCTTGAGCCCATTGCCCCTTGTCCCACCTCCTGTCCCCTGGCTGAAGAGACCATCGCCCACCTCTCTGCACCCTCCTGGCAGGGCAGGGGAGGTGGGGAGAAGGTCTCCCCTCAGCCTCCTCTTCTCCAGGCTGAACACCCCCAGCTCCCTCAGCTGCTCCTCAGAGGATTTGCCCTCCAGCCCCTTCCCCAGCCTGGTTGCCCTTCTCTGGACTCACTCCAGGACCTCAATGTCCTTCTGATGGTGAGGAGCCCAGAACTGGACCCAGCACTCGAGGTGCAGCCTCACCAGTGCCCAGTCCAGGGGCACAATCCCCTCCCCAGACCTACTGGCCACACTATTTCTGATACAAGCCAGGATGCCATTGGCTTTCCTGGTCACCTGGAAAGCCAATTCATTTTCTCTTCCCCTGGCTCAAGCTGTCATGGTGTATTTTAACTACAGATCTGTTATTCCGCGCTCCGGGTGCCAGAATGGTTTCTACAAATAACCCAAGTCAGTAATACAGGGGGGGGTGTTGTTATTTTTTTTTTTTCCCCTAGGAAAAAAAAAAACAACAACAACAACAAACCTGTACCCAAGATTTCACCTGTGTGGCTGCAACTCCAGTGAGCATAGCTGACACCCACCAGTCCAAGTGGAGCAGGTATTTCTGAGTGATTTAGCAGTGATGCGACAAGTGTGAAGCAGAACAGGTTCAGAAAGTATTACAACCATTTTTAGGCTGTTTGCAAGATGCTTTCTAGACATTTGTGTTCTGTAAACTTGGGAAGAGTATGCTTCTCTTGTCTTTCAAACACAGGACATTCGTTCAATTTATTGCAGTGGTGGGAGGATTAAGACTTGGGTAAAACAAGAAAAAAAACATACAGGGTAAGTGTCCCCCTGGTATGTCAGAGTGGTGACTGAAATCGGGGTGGCCCAATGCAGGGTTGCCCACTGCGAGGTGATAAACCCATTTCATGCTGAACCAGTTGTTGCTGCACTTGGTGCTTAGACTCACAGGGGTTGGAAGGGACCCCCAGAGCCCATGGGGTCCAACGCCCTGTCAAAGCAGCTCCCCAGCTCATATTGCACAGGGCGGCGTCCAGACGGGGCTGGAATCTCTCCAGAGGTGGAGACTCCACACCCCCTGGGCAGCCTGTCCCAGGGCTCCCTCACCCTCCCTGGGGAAAAGTTCTTCCCCATGTTGCTGTGGAACTCCCTGTGCTCCAACTTGCAGCCATTGCCCCTTGTCCTGTCCCCACAGACACTGCAAAGGGGCTGCCCATTTCCCCCTGCATCCCATCCTTCAGATATTGATAAACATTAATCAGGTCCCCCCTTGGTCTTCTTCTCTCCAGGCTGAACAGCCCCAGCTCACTCAGCCTTTCCTCACAGGGGAGATGCTCCAGGCCCTTCATCATCTCCGTAGCCTCCTCTGGACTCTCTCCAGGAGATCCCTGTCTGTTTGATCCCAGGGAGCCCAGAACTGGACACAATACTCCAGGTGTGGCCTGAGCAGGGCAGAGCAGAGGGGGAGGATCCCCTCCTGTGACCTGCTGGCCACACTCCTCTTGCTGCCCCCCAGGTTTTCTTTGTGCTGGGTAAAGATGACTACAGCAAAATATATTAGAACAAAGTATTTTAAACTTACAATCAGATTGCAAGAATTTCAGCATCTGACACTCCAGAAACCTCCGTGGGGTGCTCGATGCTCCCTGACTGTTCTTGCTGGGCTGTGGATGGATCGTGAGCAGCAAAAACAAACACCGGTGCTTAGAGCTGAGCTGGAGTGAACGTGTGTGTCAGCCACACACCCGGTTCTGTTTCCAGGGAACAGGATGGGAAGGAGATGTTGCTGGAAACACAACCACGTAACACTTTGGCAGAGCCAGTTCCCGCGTCTCCTCGTGGGCTTTACCTATGGTGCTGCCCTGACAACTGCGATGTATTATGGAAATAAAGCCTGAAGTCACTCTGCTGCTGGTGGAACAGACAAATACATGAGGTAAGAGGTAAGAAAAGACACATACTGCTTCAGCAAAGGGGAAATACTGGCCGTGGGGTATGGCAAACAGCAAGTGTTTGTTCAAAAGGGGACTTGGGGACAGAACAAAGTTGCATGGAGAATGTGATCAAAGGTTGCAGAGGGAGAAATTATATGATCCAGCTAGATGCAGTCAGGATTTAGGAATGGGACACTAATCCTTTGATAAACCAGGAGTCTCCTCAAGTCAGATGGTGGGAGTGCTGACTCAATTTGTACCTGCTCAGAGGTTTAGGCAGAAAGGATTCCTCTGAAAGGGAATCTGGTGCGGACCGAGCTGGGTGCTGCAGTACTATGTGTGCCCCCAGCTTTGTACTGCATGCTTCAGACTGCCCCCCATATTGTCTGGTAACTTGGTAAATTGTTTCCTACGTCACTTAGACAAGGAAAACAAGGAGCTGAGATTGCCTCTCAGTATTTCTTCAGTTCAAACAAACAAGCAGATTGTGTGTCCTCTGTGTCTAGTCAAAACATCTCCGTTATTAATATTAAACTCCCGGTGCCTGAATAAGCTACAGAGCTGAAGCATGGCTGAAATACTGAAAAATAAAACTACTCCACCATCTTTAGCTGATGTTTCTGCAAGGTAGCAAGAAGAACCTCTCCTCTCCCCTGAAATGACGGGTGCTCTGGGAGGCAGCAGGGACGTGCCGTTGCGCTGGCGTGCGGCAAGCATGGGGTGCTCGCTGCTGGCTCGTGTGATGTTACATGCTCCTGTGAGTCCCAGCAATGTTTTTGGGAGATGAAGACATGTGGCTATAGGGAGAGAAAAGGCTCTGGCCATAAACAGGGAAAGGTGGGGCTGGAGAGCAGATTTATGTTCATTTCTCCTCTTTGATGATGCTCAGAGGGCTGGAGCAGCTCCCCTACGGAGAGAGGCTGAGGGAGCTGGGCTGAGTCAGCCTGGAGAAGAGAAGGCTGTGGGGGGACCTCATTGCAGCCTCCCAGTCCCTGAAGGGAGCAGAGGAACAGGAGGGAATCAGCTTGTTAAAGGGCAGAGACTGGCAGGACAAGGGGATGGAGTGAAGCTGAAGGAGGGAAGGGTTAGATGAGATATTGGGGGGAAGTTCTTTGCAGAGAGAGTGGTGAGGGGCTGGAAGGGGCTGCCCAGAGAGGGGGTGGGTGCCCTATCCCTGGGGGTGTTCAAGGCCAGGTTGGATGGGGCCCTGGGCAACCTTGTGCAGCTCCAGGCCTGGAGGTTGGTGTCCCTGCCTGTGGCAGGGGGTTGGAGCTCTGTGATCCTTGGGGTCCCTTCCAACCCAGACCAGTCTGGGATTCTATGAACTTCTTACAAGCCAGAAATACAGGCAGGGTTCTCAGAGACATTATCATCATCCAAACCTCAGCCAAACTGCAAAACAGCCTGCAACCCCCCTTCTTCCCCTTAACAGCAGAAACATGAGCAACACCCTGTCGCTGCCTTGATTTTCATGGCACGAGGAGCACAGCAGCCACGATTCAGCACTGTCCACAAGGTAGATGTCTTCTTCTCAAGAGAACAGAACTTAAACCAGGAGCCCACTGCTTTCTGCACCACTCAGCATCTGCATAGGGCACAAACACGTGGAGTTTTGGGGCTGAGGTCTTGTTTAAATTATGTATTAGGCTGAAAAACTAGCACCCCCTTTATAGGAATAAAGGATGCTCCCGGTGCCTGGAGGTGCAGAGCAGCCAAATCTGTGGTGTTGGGGGGGACTTCTGCATACAGCAAGTAGTACCTGGTTTTAATTAGCTCTTTTTACACAACAGATGCCAATGTTGAGCTCTCTGAAAAGGGCAGTGTCCTCAGTGGGAAATGTGATTTTTGAAGCCTGACAACGTAAAACCAGCAGGAAGGTTTTTGCTCAGACAGCCTGGGGAGAAAAATCACCTTTGGCTCAAGGAAACAGGAAGGATTTCAAGCCCACAGCAGAAGTTTTTCAAGAAACTCATGAAAATGGAGGATTCTGGTTGAAACTGTTTTGCAATCGCTGGCCTCCATCCTGCAGATGCTCTTCACACACGCTCAACTTCATGGACATGGTTAGTCCTCCTGGCCTGCATGGGGTTATCCACAGGTGTAGATGTGGTGTTGACACAACAGAAGGAAAGGAGCCATCCAGAGACATCCTGACAGGCTGGAAAGGTGGGTCTGGGTGAACCTAATGAGGTTCAGCACTGCCAAGTGTCAGGTGCTGCACTTGGGCTGGAGGAATCCCAGACACAGATACAGACAGGGAGAGGAGCTCCTGGAGAGCAGCCCTGCTGAGCAGGACCTGGGTGTCATGGGGGGTGAGATACTCCACATGAGCAGCAGTGGCTCTGGCAGCTGGGAAGGGCGATGGGATCCTGGGCTCCATCAGCAGAGGGGTGGCAGCAGGGACAGGGAGGGGATTGTCCCTCTCTGCTCTGTCCCTGTGAGGCCCCAGCTGGAGTCCTGTGTCCAGAGCTGGGGCCCCAGTACAAGAGAGATGTGGGGCTGTTGGAGAGGGGTCAGAGGAGCCAGGAAGATGCTCAGAGGGCTGGAGCAGCTCCCCTACAGAGAGAGGCTGAGGGAGCTGGGCTGGGTCAGCCTGGAGAAGAGAAGGCTGTGGGGGGACCTCACTGCAGCCTTCCAGTCCCTGAAGGGAGCAGAGAAACAGGAGGGAATCAGCTTGTTAAAGGGCAGAGACTGGCAGGACAAGGGGGATGGAGTGAAGCTGGAGGAGGGAAGGGTTAGATGAGAGATTAGGGGGAAGTTCTTTGCAGAGAGAGTGGTGAGGGGCTGGAAGGGGCTGCCCAGAGAGGGGGTGGGTGCCCCATCCCTGGGGGTGTTCAAGGCCAGGTTGGATGTGGCCCTGGGCAGCCTTGTGTAGCTCCAGGCCTGGAGGTTGGTGTCCCTGCCTGTGGCAGGGGGTTGGAGCTCTGTGACCCTTGGGGTCCCTTCCAACCCAGACCAGTCTGGGATTCGGTGATTCCATGTCAGCACGTGCCTGAGTGGTTACAGAGCAGAGTTTACACGATAGTGTTTGTTACCCCCCAGAAAAGTGACATGATGTCAGGATCTTCTTGGGATTCTTTATGCTGGGGAAAAAAAAAATGGAAGCTGAGAAGTTCAGGCATTAAGATACCTGAGGAGGAACCCCAGGTCTGCTCCTCCTGTGAACTGGACCTTTTGTTGTGCCAGATCACAGCATTGGGCCTGGAAGCTGAGTTAGCAGCTCTCAACCCCCCCACACACCCCAAAACCTAACACCTTCCAACAGTTTGAATCAGCTGCTCGTGGAATCAACTGTGTTTGCATTTCTCTCTGCTCTCTAATGTATGTCAAAGCTAAAAGAACTATGTTTGGCCTCCAGCTGAGACCGAGAGGCTTCCCCTCCTCAAGCAACTAATTGGAAATAAATAGCCACTTTTTGTGGGTTTTTAAAAATGTTTTAAATTTTTGTTTATTTTTTAATATCAGGGGGTTGGATTCTGCCTGCCACGATGTGACTTGATGAAACCCCCCCCGAAAGAGGCATAAATCAGCTCTGCAGCCTGGAGTTGTGCTGCCTATCAGCTTGTTCCTGTGCAGAAGCCAAGCTGCCATTGCGCTGACTCACTGCTTGGCGCTGTGTCTCTGCGCACAGGATGACGGTCTTTGCGAGCAGTGGGCAAAGAAAAAAGTCGTTCATCAGCACTGTGGTCCCAGCAAAGTCTCTCCCTTCTCTGCCATGGCAGCCAGAACCCAGGGACAAGGCCCAAAGCCCTGGTCTGGCACAGGGATCGTGTTGCTCTTTGCTGTCTGGTGAAGGTGGGATGTTCCTGGGCTGTGTTTCCCTCCAGGCCTATTGCTTGGCTGTCACCACCTGCTGTGCCCCCAACCAGGCACACTCTGGGGCTGTCAGAGTCCCAAATCAATCCAAATTTAGGCACACCCAGTGTCCCCCACAGTCCCCATCCATCCTGACCCTCTGTGGTTCTGCCAGCATCCTTCCTGGCTCTTCCTCCTTCACATCAGCATCACTCTCAGGACACTTCCCACACAACCTTTATTACACCAGGTCCAGAATTTCCAGTGCAGTGTTCCTTGTGCTGGTATCACACTCACCACAGTTTCTTTTCCCTTGCCCTAAGCCTTACCTTGGTGGGTGTTTTGCCTTTCCCCAGCAAGGCTGGGGGTTTAAGGACCTGCCATGGAAGGCACGGCGCTGCAGGCCACTCGCTTACTGACCTGCCATGGCCTAGCATCCCTGGTTCTGCCTTGCTGTGGCTCCCACCTGTCTCTCCTGGCATTTCCTAGATTTTCATTTCAGCTTCTGGTCATCCCATGGGCCACTGGCCAGCGTGGCTCCTCAGTGTCCCCGTGCTCATCTACCCAGCCTTGCTGACAAGTCCCCTCCCTGGCTGAGCTTTAGCATTGACCTCCCACTGGGTACAGCTCATACCCTGCCCCGGAGCCAGGAGCAAAGAGAACATTGGGGGCCAACTAGGTGAGCAAGTACCTGGAGCACAGCCTTGGTTTTGGCCAGGACCACAGCTGCAGCTGACCCCAAATTGCCATGGGTTTCAGTGGGCAGTTGGGCTCCTTTCCTCCCCCTTGAGCCCCCACCCTTGGGAGCTGCGGGCAGGATTAAGGAGGAAAAGCAATGTACAGGTCATGGGAAGAGGGAAAACAGAAGCAGCTTGGCCAGCCGCAGAGGAAACAGTGGGACACAGATGTCCATGGAAAGCTGAGGCCAGTCACAGAGGATGTGTTTACTCTTATTTCCTTTCACTACAGCTTAATTGCAATGTTTTTTAATGACAGGTAGGACAGGAGCTGGGCTTCTGCCTAAACACCCCTCCAGCCAGCACAAAAGCGCTGAATTTAATATTAACAGCCATTCATCACAGCTACCAGGAAGCACCAGCAGCATCCCCCGTCCCAGGAGCCCCAGTAACTCCCATCTCCTGGCAAACAGAGCTGGAGAGTCCCCAGGAGGAAGGCACTGCCCCACGCCACTCATTTTAGATCTGGAATTGAAGCCACACAGCACCAGCACCCCTTTCCCATCCCCTTTGACAGCCTCTGCTGGGAACACAGGCTGGTTTTGGAAGCTCCATGTGTCTCCTGTGGGGAGGAAACACCTGCTCACCATCAGCTTGCCCACCCGTGTTTCATCTTCTGTCCCCACAGGGGTAAGTCCAGGTGGCAGCACACCAGCCCAGCCAGGGCAGCTCTCAGGTTTGCTGGGACGTTGCTGTGCTTTCCCTGTCCTTGCTGCCGTGACTCCCTCTCTCATTAAGCAGCACTAATTGCTCACTGCATATTTTGCATATGTATGTTAGTATTTCAGAGCAGCTCGGGTTTGCATCCTGTAATTAAACAACCACTAATGAAGGTGGTAGGACTGGAGCAGCCAAGTGAGTTAACACTGGGCATACGTGTACTAATTGCTGGGGAACTCACTGTAACACCCAACCAAACCACCTCCTGGGGTGTGCAGGCTCTTGGTGGGGAGGAAGCAGCCTGGGAGCCCCCTGCCACCCCACCAGTGCTTCAATGGTCCCCCCGGGCTCCTGGCCCACCACCCACCTCCTTCTTACCTCTTCCATCTCCCCAGCCTGAGGCTCTTCCCAAGGCAGGCATCCCAAGCAGGGGGCTTGCTCCCCATTCTTCCCCCCATCTCCACTGGGAAGGTCCAGTGTCATGTGCAAACCCCAACTCTAGGTCTGAACCCCTTTGCAACCTGCAAATGGGTGATCGTCCTCAGCCAAGGGAAGAGTCCCCAAAGCACCTGGCAGCTCTTGAGGACACAGCTTGACTTGCCCTTCTGCTTCACTGTCCTGCACTCACACACCCTGGGCAAAATATATAAACCTTTCCAAAGGGTTTAGGTCCTTTTCCAATGAATCCCCACCTTTTGTGTGGACAAAGGCACGTGCTCTGCCATGGGGTGGTCCCAGCTGGCAAGGTGCAGGGCTTGGCTCCTCACCACAAGAAGCTCTGGCCTCAAGCTCACAGCAAGAAGAATCACCCTGCTGAGGCATCCCCTCCTCATCTCCCCCTGCCACATGCAAAGCGATGCCGATAGAACCCCAGGAATGGAATTGATGTCATCACAACCACCCTGCCAGGATATGGGGCGTTCTCATCCCCAAAATGCAGAGATGCTGCTGAGAGCCTGAGGTTGTGGAGAGCAACCAAAAGGAACCATAAACCCCTTGGCTGGACTCAAATACTGCTGGTGTGACTGCCGAGCTTTGGGAGACCTTCAGGAAAGCTGCTGGACACTCCTCTCCCTGGGAGCACCCCAGGGCACGGGCAGGATCCGGCCGCCGCAGGCTCTCAGCAGCACTGGCCGCTCTTCCCCAGCCGTGTCTCTAAGATAAATGTTTGTCTTTTCCATCCAAGAGATAGGGCAGAACCACTGCCAGCTCCACGTCTCAGTGGGATCAGCTTTCGTTCTGCCAGGAGCGTTACCGGCTCATGATTCACATCTTTACAGCAGCTTTGGGAGGAAAATGTGCTGCTCGCCAGTCAGACCTTCACACATGTGGGGATGCCACGGGTTTTCCAGACTTTCCAAAGGAAGCCACGGCTGAGTGAGACATTCCTTCTCCTTTTCCAGCTTTCTTAGAACAACCTCTTTTGATTAGCAAGCGAGACAGATAGTTGGAAAGACAGACAGACAGGCCAGGAAGTAAGTTAGAATAAGCAGCTTGCATGAGCCCCAGCCTCTGGTGAGATGGTGCTTCCATCCATCTCTGGCTGAGTGGCTCATGAGAGCCTCTGGTGTTTGCTGTAGTCCTGATCCCCTTCCTGCTGCCCTGGTCCCGATCCCCTTCCCGCTGCCCTGGTCCCTCATCCCCTTCCCACTGCCCTGGTCTCAATCCCCTTCCCACTGCCCTGGTCTCAATCCCCTTCCCACTGCCCTGGTCCCAATCCCTTTCCCACTGCCCTGGTCCCTCATCCCATTCCCACTGCCCTGGTCCCTCATCCCCTTCCCACTGCCCTGGTCCCAATCCCCATCCCACTGCCGTGGTCCCTCATCCCCTTCCCACTGCACTGGTCCCTCATCCCCTTCCCACTGCCCTGGTCCCAATCCCCTTCCCACTGCTCTGGTCCCTCATCCCCTTCCCACTGCCCTGGTCCCTCATCCCACTGCCCTGGTCCCTCATCCCCTTCCCACTGCCCTGGTCCCTCATCCCCTTCCCGCTGCCCTGGTCCCAATCCCCTTCCCACTGCCCTGGTCCCAATCCCTTTCCCACTGCCCTGGTCCCTCATCCCATTCCCACTGCCCTGGTCCCTCATTGCCTTCCCACTACCCTGGTCCCAATCCCCTTCCCACTGCCCTGGTCCCGATCCCCGTCCTGCTGCCCTGGTCCCTCATTCCCTTCCCACTGCCCTGGTCCCTCATCCCCTTCCCACTGCCCTGGTCCCAATCCCTTTCCCACTGCCATGATCCCCACCCCGCTGCCCTCCTCCATGGTCCCTGGTCCCCTTCCCACTGCCGTGCCCCCAGCGCTGGCTGGCCGCAGGCTCCGCTTCGCATCTCGGCTCCGGCCCCTCCGCGGTGCCCGCTGCGCCCGGGAGCGCACAGAGCCCACGTGTGCGGGGCCGGGCCAGGGCAGCCCCGCGGGGCTCTCCCGGAGGAAGCGGCCAGGGCTGGGCTGGACGCCACCGTGATGCTGGAGGGAGGAGAAGCAGCCGGCAGGCAGAACATCGCTGCGAGCAGCCGGGGCCGGGCTGCTGCCGAGGCGGGCGAGCCGTGCCGGCGAGGCTGAGTCACGGGGCGCCGTGCCGGCCGTGGCGTGCGTGGGCCCGCAGCCGTGACTCAGCCCCACGGCTGCCAGCGCTTGCCGCTGGCCCCGCGGCTCCTGCTTCTCCCCGGGGCTTTGTGCCGCAGCCCCCGCGGGTGAATCAGAGCCCCAGAGGCAGCTTTGTGCCGGCCCCGGGGGACCGCGGTCCCCAGGCAGAGGGGAGGGGTGGCTTTTCTCCTCCAGCACGCAGCATGGCGGGGCCTCTGCGAGGGGAGGGGGAGGAGGAGGAGGAGAAGGAGGAGGAGGAGGAGGAGGGGAGCTGCACGCAGAGCATCTCCTGGGAGCAAGGATCTGTGCCCCCCGGGGAGGACTGTGCAGCCCTGAAGCACAAAGGAGCCGGGGTTCCCTTCATGAGGGGCAGGCAGCTGGGAAACAGCCGGCTCAGGTGTGGCAGGCAGGTCCCGTGCAAGGGACGGGCACAGGCTGGGTGCAGGGAAGGAGATGGGACCCCACTCCCTGCAGCTGCACCCCCCTGGCTGCCCCAGCCCCAACACTTGCACCGCACCGGCAAGAGAGAGAAGAGACGCCTCCAGGGAGTGTGTTTGGAAAATGCCAGGTTTTATTGGACAGGCTGATGTTCAAGCTGACAGTTTTATCCCAATGCACACACCCACGGGCAGCTACGTGGGCCTGTGTCCCTGCTCCCCCCCTCCCGTGATGTTGTCAGGCAAGATGCTCACACACGCCCCCAGCGTCGTGGGGACTGGGGTCTCCTGGCAAAACAAACAGGTCTCCCTGCTCCCCGTTCCCACTCTCAGATTTCTTCTATGAAAACTCAGAGAGAGCTGGGCTGAGGACTGCAGTTCTCTTGGGCCTGACAGCCCCACGGATCCACGAGAGAGAAGGCATCTCAAAGCCAAGCTGGTGTGCGTCACCGGGAGCAGAAAACAGCCCCCCAGCTTCACACCATTGCTTGGGAAACCCCCACATCCCATATGGGGGGGGTCAGGGGGAGGTTTTGGCTGTTGCAGAGGAGCCCCATCCGGGACGTGAGCACCTGAGCTTTGCACAGGGCGTGCTGGTGCTGAAGGGAGGAGGGGAGGCAACGAATGCTGGAGAATAAAGCAAAAGAAAAGGAAAACCAAGAAGGGACGGGGAGAACGCTGGGAGCAGCTGGAGAGCGGAGTGACAGCGTCTCAGGGTTCAAGGCTATAGGGGAGAGTCAGAGCTCCTTCCCTGGGGGCCTTTCCCTGGGTACCCCTGAGCCCACAGGGCAGCAAGGAAAGGGGTGGTGTGATACCACACTTACAGACAGAGATGTCTGATGGCCTCTGTCACAGTGTGACGGCACAAACAGTGACAGTTTGAGCCTATTTCTGTCAGGGTTTGTATTCCAGTGTCTCTTAAAAACATGCAGACAAGCCTGGCAGAGGGTAGTGAGAGGCGAGGAGGAGTGGGTGAGGCAGAGAGGGACACAGATGAGCAACAGGATCATGTAGGAGAAAGAAGAAGGAGCAGCAGCAGAGGGGGCAGCAGCTTCAGGGCAGCTCTGAGACCTGGCGGCACTGACTCACAAGCACCACTTCTCTCCAGGCTGTTCTGGCTGCTGCTTTCTCCAACTCTGCTTTCCTACCTCAGACCCTCTGTCCCCTCTGCACTGCAGGCAAAATCCCCCAGCACAAGCCACACCTTGGGGGACATGGAACTCCTAAGGACCTTCTGCCCTAGCCCATGTCCTGTAGGGTGCAGGGAGACAAGGGGTGCTGCCCTTCACACCCTTCCCATCACAACAGTGCCTGCCATTCCCAGCCTTCTCTTTCCCTCTTTCATCCCTTTTGCCTTTTCTTGCCTCACCCAGCACCTCCCCGTCTTCTTGTTCCTGTCAAAGGTAAGTCCCTCTGCTCCAGAGGTTTCCTGGAGAGCAGCCTTAGCTGTGGTCATTTGGCAGGCAGAAGGAGAAAGGATGTTCAGCACATCATCGGTGGGCTCGAAGGCACCTGCCTGCATCCACGTCTGCCTCGTGGTGGGTTTGCACTGGGCTCAGCAGCCAGCTGTGCTGCAGCCCAGCAGCCAGGAGCAAGTGGTGAGGCCACCCCTAATCCCCCAACTTTCACCAATGGGTTTGAGGGTTGGCTGTCTTCAGGGAACAAGCAAAACTCCTTCTCCTCCCAGGGCTGAGCACTGATGCGTAGAGATGAGCCAACAAAACCATGGCTAAAATGAAGTGTGGCAAACAAGGTACAGAAACCTGCCTGGGTTGTCCTGGGGAGAACAGATCAGCCAGTGGGCAAAAAGGATGCGGCTCATCACCCCCTCTTCCTGCCCCCCTCCACAGAGCACAAATCCACAGGGATGTGACTGAGAAAACACTGTCACACAGATTGGACAAGGTCAAACTGCCAAGCCCTTAACCCTCCAAGCCTGGCTGACTTGCCAGCGTGGGTTCTTGGGGTTGATGGCACACGCAGGCACCCAGTGCCTCATCCCTGTGGTGGCACAGAGAGAGGAAAACCTGCTGGTGGCTCCTCATGGGACTGTGGTTTGAGGTGCTGGCCCTCCTCCTCCAGCACAGCTCAGCCAGTGCTGGCAGCTCCTCTCCAGCCCAGTACTTCTTCTGACACAGGCTTGCCAATCCCATCACAGCTACCTGTCTGCAGCTACAAACGTCCCTGCAAAAGTCCCTTCTTAAGGCCAACACCCTGGCCAAGGACAGAGACGTTCAACTCGGGTCTTATGCGAAAGGAGAACTCACGGGGCCCCCTAAAAGTCTCAGAGGGAAAAACAAGATCGATATTCGCAGAGATTTGTAGGATGTTTGTGCCTGAAAACAACAGCTGGGACCTGGCCTCTCTTTCCTTGCCCACGGAGCTCCCGGGTTAGTGTGTCACCGCTCTCCCCCGCGCTCTCACGCCGTGCCCTCCTCCTCGCTCCCTGACGGCTTCGGGGCTGCAGAGGTTGAAATTCCTCTTCAACGCACTCTTGGCACCAGTGAAAAAGCAGCTACAGTTCTAGCTCACCGTGCATTGCTCATACTTACAGCTTAAACATTGCCTTCTACTCAAAAGAACAAAGATAAAATGTCAGGAATTCACAGTTTTTATTCTCTTTCTCATGCCCACCCATCTTCCCCTGCCATCCATGCCAATGACTCAAAGTCCTCATCGTACCGTAGCCTTTGCCAGCGTGGTGCTCAAAGGGTTAACAAACCACGGCTTCTTGGACACATAAGACATAAGCTCATTCACCAGTAGGAACACGTGGACGGTTGTGTTACAGAACACCTTAGGGCTTCTTGTAGCGATTCTTTGGGGTCTCGCCACAGCCGGTGATGTCGCAGGAGAGAACGTTGGGCTTCTTCCCCAGGCCAATGCTTCCCAAGAGATCGGGAAGCTCGCGGGTGATGGCCTTCTCGATCTTCTCTAGGAAACACCCTCCCATGTAGGAACACTGCTGAGACAGCAGCTTAAAGCTGGTGATGGGGTTGATGCCAAAGAAGTCCTTGTAAGCCTCGCGGTTGGGGAGGTCAAATTTGCTGACATTGGTCTTTGCCAGAATGGACTTAAAGATAAAGAACTTGTCAGGATCTTCCACAATGTCCCTGAACACCAGTTCCCCATCGCTAAAGAAGGTCATTTTGTCCTTGTAGGTCTGTAGATAGCGATCGACCAAAAGGGCGTGGATGCGCACCCGGATGGCGTGCTGGCGTATGAAGGCGATCTTATTTTCCATCCTGTTCTCAATCACCTGGTTGAGATCTTCCAGCAGCGATATCTCTTCTTTGAGGAACAGGTCCTTGTGGGTGTCCGGATGGTACTCATGGGGCCAGAAGGAGCTAACGTACACCCTGGGCGGCTCCGTGACGTTGATGAGAGGAGCGAGGCTCCAGAATAGGGCGCCGTAGACTCTCATCAGCTCCTGGGTAGCCAGGCTGTCAGCTTTGTTCAAGATGATTCGGATCTGAGACTCGCGGCCCTTCAGCTGTCGGAACAACATCTCCAGCTCCAAGCCCACGTCCAGCTTCGTAGGGTCAAAGACGACGAAGATGAGGTCGGCCCTGTCGATGAACCACTGGCACACGTCGTTGAACGGGTAACCTTGGGGAAAGGAAAGAGAGAAATCCAGCAGAAATGGCCAGTGCAGGATGAGCCCCTCCAGGTCAAAGGATAGATACACCTTGAGCCTGCCGTGCATCACCCCCTGTCTGGGTTGGACAGGGTGTGAGGCCTGGTGGACTTCCCATGCAGCCCAAAACCTGTTTCTCACCTGCTAAAAACACTTTGGAGTTTCTCAGTGTGAAAACCCATCCCTGTGTCTGGGCCTGTCTCCCTCAACCTCACCTCCAAAGCTTCTCCCTGCTGCAGGCCACACATTCCTGCTGCTCCCATAAGCAGGTATCATCTGCATCATTGCTTTCCTCAGTGGGCACCCAGTAGGGCAAGAAGCCCTGCTAACCTGTCCTGGCATCCCTTGTGCTGTGGGGATGGTGCCTCTCTGGGCACCAGCCCTGGGCAAAGCCAGGCTCTGAGGGCGAGATATGAGGTGTTAAACACTGAGTGGGGCAGAGAACCCACACCCTGAGGAGTCCCCAGCAAACACCTCACCAAAATGCCTGGCCATCACATCTCCAAGCAGCAGGAATGGCTGCTCTGGCTGGTGACAGCCAGGATGTTCCCCAGGCCCCAGCTGCTGTGGCCGTGGACAGACAAATGTCACCATCCCCTCCAGGGAGAGACCCCTGTTGCAGCCAAGGCTCTTGCCCGTTGCGTCCCAGCCATCCTTGTCATCTCACATCGCTACAGCATCTTTTCTGGAGTTCCTCAGGTGAACCCAGTAACCCCCTACCTCGTTCTTGCTGCTTGCGGTTCTCAATGATGCCTGGCGTGTCCACGAAGGTGACTCGCTCCAGCAGCTTGTGGGGCACCTCGATCCCTATCAGCTTCTCCAAGAAGTTCTGCCCAAACTTCTCCAGGGGCGAGAAGGAGCGAGCGCTGTCAGCAGCCATCACGATGCCCTCGATGGTCTTCAGCTTGGGGCCGTGCATGATGACAGTGAATTCGGAGGTGGTGGGTTCTGCCCCTGCCCAGCAACAAGAGGAGCAACGAGATGTGAAATCCATGTCGGACAAGGGACGTGCTGGGGCTGGCCTGGGACTAGCTGGAGAGCTTGGGAGCATCGCTCACTTGCCAAGAGATGCTGGGGGAACGCAAGCAGCAGGGCCGTGAAATTCTCACCAAGCCTCTTGAGAAAATACCAGTGGGGCTGTTTTCTGCAGGTTGGGTTGTTCTGGAGGTGGCCTGGCTGCACAAGGTGTCCCAGACAACCACCTCCCAGGAGTCCTCATTGCTGTGGATGTCCGCCCTCGGCTGCAAGGTGGCACCCATGGGAGCAGGGAGGGCAGAAGGGGAATGGGTTTTCCCATGGGAGGGTGAATCAGTTGGCTGCACACGAGGAGGGAAGGGGAGAAGACGAGGTGAGCTGTGCTTGTGATGTGACCGCTGCTCTCGCGGTCAGGGTCAGGGGCGGTGAGCCCTGCACTGCAGGATGGGGATGCTGGGTGGCGAGATGCCCTCCTGCTCCCCGGGGACCGTGGGCAGGCCCCAGGCCGTGGTGGGAAACCAGATCACAACCTCCCTGCTGTAAGAGGGAGGGGGAGATCACAGGGATGCAGACAGGCAGGTACCAGCACGCCCTTGGCCCGGCAGAGAGGGAGCAAGCGTGGTACCTGTGTAGAGCTGGTAGGGAGTGTCATCCAGCCCGAGGAGGTAGTTTATCATGGAGGATTTGCCGACGCTCCACGGTCCCAGGAATAGCACCATTGGCTTGGAAGTGATCTCCCCATCTGCAGAGAGGGGAAATAACAAGAGGAAGTGAAGGAACAATAGCCGTCGCCGCCACACCATTAACTCCCGACTGTAACGAGCATCCCATCCGAGCGGCACGGCGGCGCTGCCAGGGGAACAGCCACCCTCCTGGGGCTGCCAGCCATTCGCGAGCCAAGGCACGGCCCAGCCATGGGCCCGGTGTCTGCGGGGTGTCACCATGCTCTGCGGGAGACCCCCCCTCCTCGCCAAACTTTGTCTGACCTTCTCTGAGGTTTGACCTTTCTTAGACTGCAGGGAGGGCTTGGAAGGTCTTTTCAATCTCAGCTCAGTTCTGGTTTAGCCAAAGTGAGTCTGGGGCTGGCTGCAGAGGGGAGTGGTGTTTGAAGGCAGCCGCTGCAAAGCACGCGCCATGCGGAGGAGGTGGCCGTGCCGCAGCCAGGCGAATGCCTCGTGCAAAGGGGGGGTGGGGTGGTTTAAGGAGCAATGCTGTGGTAGGGTGCTTGGTAAGTGCATGGGCTGGCTACCTGCATCACATTTCCACCATACCCTCACAAAGAGCTGCCCCCGAGATGTGGGTCCCAGCCCTCTGGACAGGCAGAGGGTCCCTGCCAGTGTGTGGGCTGGGTGCAAGGCTCCAGCCCAGCACTGGGCAGGCAGGCTGGGCAAACCACTCCGGTTTTGGCTTGGGGAAAGGCAGGAGGAGAATGAACCGCTGTCCCCACCCTGCACCCCCACTCTCCAAGTCCCAGAGTTTGCTAAGGGGCTCCAAGAGGCTGGTGACGGCCTGTAAGGACATGTCCTGATGCCACTCAGTCACTCTGGGAGCTGAGAGGTCCCTGGACACAGGCAGCCACTGCCCCAGGAGCAATCCCTGCTCGCACGGGACTCAGGCAGTCAGGCTGTGCCCACACTGCTCAACCCCCAGCCCTGAAGCCACTGCACAGGCCGGCGGCAGAGCCAGAGGAGCCCCTGACCCGTGCCAGCCCCTAAGCCATGCCCAGGACAGCCAGGAGACCAAGTCAGGCTGGAATGGAAGTAAAAGCTGGATGAGCGAGTTCCCGTTAGTCAGAACCTTCCCCTTCAGTAAGAGCATTGATGTAGCCAGATGAACCCAGGCAGGAGATGGTGCTGGGAAAGCCATGGTGGGAGGTATCAGCCAGCAGAGCAAGCTGCAGCCACCCTGCCACAGCATCAACCCAGTGCAACCCACATGTCTGCTCAGCTGGGCAAGCAGCAGGGGCTCGCTTGCCCCCATCCTATGAGGCACAGGCTTGTGCATTTCCCCCCATCCCCTCCTGCACTCAGGACAGGAGAAGGTCTCAGCCAGGGCAAGGGCTGGATGCCACCACAGTAGCTGGGAGCTGCTGTCCCTCAGCCAGAGCTGAACCTTCCCCCATGGCCCAGAGTGAGGAGGTGCTGGTGCAGGACCCGCACTTGCCCTCAGCACTGTCCCTTTGGCCTCACTCCAAAGGCAAAGCTGTTTTCCCTGTGGTGGCTGGGAGACCCCATGGCTGCTGCCCACACAGGAGCCAGCAGCTTTCCTCTGTTCCCGAGGCAGGGAAGCTGCAAAGCCCATCCAGTGCCGAGCTCCAGCTCTCGAGGGTTCTGGGGGCACTGCGTGGGGGCTCCACACCAAACCCATCCCACCATGGCTGCAGGAGTTGGGCAGGGCATACCAGCCTGCTCCTGCCGGCATCTGCCCATTGCAGGGCTACCGTGTCCCTGCTGGGGAAGGGAGTGGGCTGGGGACATCTCTCCATGGGGTACAGCTCCATCCTTGCAGCCCAACCCTGACCCCAAAGCAGAGAAGCCACATCCAAACCGGGGGACAGCCCAGCCCGCTGCCTGCTCCCTGCCCACTGCCTGCTCCCTGCTCCCTGCCTGCTCCCTGCCTGCTCCCTGCCTGCTGCCTGCTCCCTGCCCGCTCCCTGCCCGCTCCCTGCCCCCTGCCCGCTCTCTGCCCTCTGCCTGCTCCCTGCCTACTGCCTGCTCCCTGCCCACTGCCTGCTCCCTGCCTGCTGCCTGCTCCCTGCCCGCTCCCTGCCCACTGCCTGCTCTCTGCCTGCTCCCTGCCCGCTCCCTGCCTGCTGCCTGCTCCCTGCCCGCTCCCTGCCCACTGCCTGCTCTCTGCCTGCTCCCTGCCCTCTGCCTGCTCCCTGCCTGCTGCCTGCTCCCTGCCCGCTCCCTGCCTGTTCCCTGACTGCTCCCTGCCCGCTGCCTGCTCCCTGCCCACTGCCTGCTCCCTGCCTGCTCCCTGCCCACTGCCTGCTCCCTGCTGCCTGCTCCCTGCCCGCTACCTGCTCCCTGCCCGCTGCCCGCTCCCTGCCTGCTGCCCGCTCCCTGCCCACTGCCTGCTCTCTGCCTGCTCCCTGCCCGCTCCCTGCCCACTGCCTGCTCCCTGCTGCCTGCTCCCTGCCCGCTGCCTGCTCCCTGCCCGGGAGCTCTGCAGACCCAAAGTTTTCTTCTCACTCGGGACAAAAACAAATGTTGAAACCTCAGCCTCGGTTATTAATCATTCCCCTGCGCCACTCCATCGCTCCTGCTCTGTTCACTCGCCGGCTTTCATTTGGTTTCAGATTATTATTATTGCTCTTATCATCATCACCATCACCATCCTGCCCTGTGATGTTGTGCCAGAGGTTTGGGGCGGATCCCCATGTGCTCTGCCATAAGGCGTTGCTGGCCAGGCGTGGCTGTGTGAACACGGCAGCCGTGTGCCCCTGCAGCAGAGCAGGCAGACCCCAGCCTGGGCACCCATGGCTTGTCGAGCCCATCCCTACCCCCTACTTTGGGAACGGGGAGCTGGAGCCCATGGGCTTTGCAGGCAGCGCCAGCCACAGGGTCCTTGTGGCTCCCTGGGTAGCGGCACCCGGGAGGATGCGAGGCCATGAGTGGCTCCTCTCTGCTGCTGTCCGGGGGCTGGAGGAGCAGAGACCACCTCCCACCGGGGAGGGTGCTGGCCTGGCATCTGCTACCACCGCATCTCCCTGCTGTGTGTGTCTACCACCGATTTGGGTCCCCTCGATGGTCCAGCCCAGGGACAAGAGCCAGTCCTCGCGGCGGGAGGGGAGGGATGGCGGCGGCTCCATCACCGCGGCTCTCTCCAGCCACCCTGTGGCTGCTCGCTCCCAGCCCGCCCTGCCTCTGCTCCCATCCCTCTGCCAAAGCACCGGACACATCCTGACAGCATCTGCAGAAGCAGCCGCGTGCTGGGGCGCCATCGGGCCCTGCCTGCGAACGGAGGGGTCCCCAAACCTTGCACCCCTTCGTCTGTGCTCCTGCTTAAAACACAGCAGCTTCAAAGACAGCTTCTCTAGGGTGCTGGGTTTGTGGGGTGCCGAGTGTGTTGTGATCCAGAGATCTGCTGGGCAGACAAGGCCAGGAAGGTCCTGCCAGCTGCAGAGTCTGTATTTCTCTCCAGCTGTTCAGCTCTGGGGGTAGGAGAAATTTGGATGCCCAAATAGTTTGGGTTTTTCCCTGAACTGTGGCTTTCTGGGAGGTTTTTTCCTCATTGCTTGCAATGCCAGGCTGCCCTTGGGTGGGAGCACTGCTGCTCTAGGACTGAGATTAACCTTGGTCTTATCCCTCCTTGTCCTCAAAGCCAGCAGAAGTGCCTGGTGTCAGCTCACACCCCACCCCCTGATGTTACACGCCTGTCCTGAGGATGCCAGGCAAAGTGAAGGACACAGCAAAACCTCCTCCTTCTCCTGGTTCAGACTGAGCCACTGGCACAAAGGTCTTGCTCTGTCCTCAAACCACCCAGGGAGGTTAAAACACCAGGGATGCCATCCCTGCATCAGCCACACTGCCATCCCAGCCCTGTACCCCAAACATCTCCAGCCACTCTGCCTTCTACATGGATGTGCTGCTCAACAGCCCTTGGAGGGCGACTGGTTTGCTTGTGAAAAGCCACAACAGTCCACCCAGCACAAGTGCCTGCAGACAGAGGGACAGGCCCTGTGTGGCTGCAGCCCGCCCACGTCGCACTGCCCACACAAGCAGCACACGTGTGTGCGCCTGTAGCTAGAGATGCAGAGAAGGCAGCTAGTGAAATAGGCTATATATATATCTCTACCACCCTCTCTGCTGCTGGCAGGCTGGCACAACAGCAAGTCAGGGGCCTTCCAGGCACTGGTAGGGCTCCAGCTGCATCCGGGACCGGGGTGTGGAGGAGCTCGTGGTGGCGGGATCGGGCAGCGGGGGCTGTGGGTTGGGCATGAGGGCCAGAAGATGGGATTTCCCTGCCTTGTGTCGCAGCAGGGACGTTGTCCCCATGGCCCCAGCACCAGGGAGGGGCTGGGTGTTGGCTGGCACTTCCTGGCCCATCTCCTGTCTCCTGCTTCTCGGGGGTCACCTGGCAGGATAGGCAGGAGAGGAGCCAGCTCTGGCTTGTGATGCGGCTGAGGCCATCGCACGGGGACCAGCCTGTGGGACAGCTGCTGCAAGCTCATCGGCTTAAGCTCCAGCCTGGGGTGAACAGGGGTGGGTGTTCAGGGAAGTTTCCCCACAGAGGAGGGTGAAGGGTGGGCAGAGCTCCCTGGCAGGGTGGGCTGTCTGCTGGGCCTCTCCGGTTCGTGCTGCGGGCAGGAGATTGCCCCGTGGCCCCACCACAACTGCCTGGGAAACATCACTGGAGCAGCAAGCAACCTCTTGAGCCCAGGAGGGAAAAGTGTCAGAGCCTGGGTGAGGCGGGGATGCAGAGTCAGGGCTGGGACAGCCAGTGCAGTGACACACGTGCTGAGCTCTGGTAGGGCTGGTGACACCAGCTCTGGGCTGCGCTGCAGCAGGCCGATCGCCGGGGTCTGCTCGGCGCCCGGGAAGCGCGGGCTGGTTGGGGCGGGTGGGCAGGGAAGGGCTTAGGCAGCGCTGGCAGCATGCGGGGAGCAGGCAGCGGTACCAACCTGTGGCCGAGGAGCCCAGGGTGCGTCCGGGGTAAGCTGTTAGCGGGGGACACGGGGAAAGAGAAAAGGTACCGTGAGTCCAAGGAGGGATGGGGCTGCCCGGGTCTGGCCCATGCCGAGGAGGGAGCTGAAGACTGAACCTGGCCTTCTCCAGGGTGGGCAAAGCCAGCGGCTGGCCGCGTTCCCAGCGGGAGAGAAGGAGTTGCAGTCTGTGAGCAATGAGACCTGCAGCTACCGGGACAAGCGCTAAACCGGGGCTGTGGCGCGGGGCAGCCCCAGGAAAGGGGCTGGGACACACCTGAGACAGCACCCCAAACCTCCTGCCCTGCTCAGCAGTTAGTGCCTTCACCCAGAAACAGAGCCCGACAAGCCGTGGCTGGGACTGCACCCAGCACTGAGCGCCCCTGTAGCACGGCCACCCGTATGCAGCCCGAGGGTGGCAGCTGGGAGGTCATTCCCTCTACAGGGACACTTGCTAATTGGCACATAGACAGTAATTAAGGCCACCAGCATGCACCATGAAATGGCATGGCTTCACAGCAAGCTTCCCATCACCGGATGGGGATGGTCCCTCGGCGCTGAGCGAGGGGCAGAGCATGCAGGCAGACCCAGCCCAGGGTGCACAGCATGGGGCGGGACGGCAGAGAGAGGCGGGAGGGTGGCAGGGAAAAGGAGATGGCACCTGCTGAGCTTAAACCTGCTGCAGCAGAGGGTGAGGGGTGCAGAGAGCAGCCCTGCTGAGAAGGACCTGGGTGTCATGAGGGATGAGATACTCCACATGAGCCAGCAGTGGCTCTGGCAGCTGGGAAGGGCGATGGGATCCTGGGTTCTATCAGCAGAGGGGTGGCAGCAGGGACAGGGAGGGGATTGTCCCTCTCTGCTCTGTCCCTGTGGGGCCCCAGCTGGAGTCCTGTGTCCAGAGCTGGGGCCCCAGTACAAGAGAGATGTGGGACTGCTGGAGAGGGGTCAGAGGAGCCAAGAAGATGATGAGAGGGCTGGAGCAGCTCCCCTATGGAGAGAGGCTGAGGGAACTGGGCTGGGTCAGCCTGGAGAAGAGAAGGCTGTGGGGGGACCTCATTGCAGCCTTCCAGTCCCTGAAGGGAGCAGAGGAACAGGAGGGAATCAGCTTGTTCAAAGGGTAGATAATGGCAGGACAAGGGGGATGGAGTGAAGCTGAAGGAGGGAACGATTAGATGAGATATTAGGGGGAAGTTCTTTCCAGAGAGAGTGGTGAGGGGCTGGAACAGGCTGCCCAGAGAGGGGGTGGATGCCCCGTCCCTGGGGGTGTTCAAGGCCAGGTTGGCTGGGGCCCTGGGCAACCTTGTGTAGCTCCAGGCCTGGAGGTTGGTGTCCCTGCCTATGGCAGGGGGGTTGGAGCTCTGTGATCCTTGGGGTCCCTTCCAACCCAGACCAGTCTGGAATTCGGTGATTCTAGGATTCGTGGCTGTACCCCAGCAATTCAGAGTCTTAGGCTGGCAGTGAGAGTCACAGCTCCCCCAGGACATCATCCACACACGTGTGCTCGTAAGCTGCAGGGAGCAGGGGGCTCCTTGGATTACACTGCCTGGGGCACAGAAGCGGAATGGGTGGGAAGGAGACAAAATGGAGGGCTGCCCTGTAATGGAGGGGCGAAGGTGCTCGCAGCAGCACCCCTCCATATTGGCTTACAGCTCCAAAGGTCACACATATTCCATGACAGGCCTGCCCCGCCACTCTCCCAGCTGTCCCGCTCCTCCCAGGCAGCTGAGCTGGCAGCTCTGCGCCCTCCAGCCTCCCCCTGCCATGGGGGTGGGCACCAGGAGGGAGCCTGGGGGCATCTCCTGGCTCCCCAGGGGCATCCTGATGTGATGAGCCCACTCAGGGCACGGCCACGATGCAGAGGAAGCGGCTGATAAGGCTCCCAAAACCCCACCTTGTGAAGTGGAGGGGGTTCCCTAGGCCAACCCTCTAACTAATTTGCAGGTTTCTCTGATTACACTGCTAATTAGGGATTGGAACAAGCTGGATCTGTGGGTATTAAAAGCATACTGCTGGGCTTCAGCTCTCCAGGGTGAGTTGTATGTGCCTAGGGTATGGTTGGGGCGTCAGTGGGTCTCAAGACTTTTGGTGCCAGGAGCTGTGTCTCTGCTGGGAGTACAGGCAGGGCTTCTCCTGGCTGGGATGGCTGCAGCAGCCCAGCATTGTGTGCTCTCCCATGGTCTGGAAGGTGGGGCTGGAGAATATGGGATCATATCTGCGGTGCTGGCAGAGGGGCCTTGGGAAAACATGAGGGTTGGTGGTTTCCTTGGGATCTGGGAGGGAGGAAGCCAACAAGGGCCTGAGAAACATGTGTTTTCACCCCCAAAATAGGGAGCAGGGAGGTGGCTGCTTGGGTGTGGGGTGTCCTGAGCAAGGCAACAGATTGTGCCCTGGGGCTGGGGGCAGCGTCCTCTGGCAGTGAACAGCAAAGCAAGGATTAGAGGCTGGGAGCCCACCGGCTGCCCCTGAGACCCCCAGTGTCCCCCAGGTTGAGCTGACAGCAAACACGGGCGCTTGTGCTGCCACCAGAGCAGCTTGCAGAGGTGTTGCTGAGCGTGTGAGCTGCTGGCTGGAGGCAGCTGGGGCAGGGCAGGGCAGGGCTGGGCTGTCCCTCCGCGCGGTGCCACCGCCGGAGAGACCGTGGGGATGCACACTGTGGTGCTGACCACCCTACAGCTCCCCTTGCCCCTTTCCCAGGTACGTAGCTGTGCTGGCTGCATGGCTGTGGGGTGCTGGGCTGCAGGGCTGGCTGCAGCACAGTGTGGTGCTGTGACATCCCCAGTCAGCATCCCGTGTGGCAAAGCGGATCGTGGTCCCCAGCTGCTGGCAAGCAGCGCAGAGCGAGGCACAGGCAGCGACACAGAACTAGCTGCAGGAGGTAGCTGGGCACAGCTCATCTTTTAAGAGACCTACAAACTCCCCTCCAGGCTCCCTCTGGGTGCTGGATGATGTCCAGGGTGCTCTGTCCCCTGATGGGACAGGACCTGAGCTGATGATGAGGACTCCACAGCTCTGTTCCCATGGGTCCTCTCTGCCTCTGAGCTGGTGATGGGCTGGTTGGGTGTGGAGACATCAAAGCCTGCTCACAAAAGTGTCCAGCGCTGATTTAGGAGTTGAGTTTGGGCTGCATTGGGGGTGCCTGTAAAGCAGGGCTTCTGCTCAAAGGGGTTGTGTCCCAGGGGGCTGCCTAAATGGCTGTGAGGCCCATGTGCTGGTGGAGCAGAGTCCAGCTGTAAGAAGAAGATCTATGAGGGGGTGTAGGTCCTGTCTCACCATGAGGAAGGACAGGCTGGAAACCTGGGGAGGGAGACAGAACTTCAGGATGAGGAGGGATGCTGGCAGAAGGCTGCTGTGGGCGTGCAGCCCTGGGACACGGGCAGCAGGGACTCAGGCATCCCCTGGCTGCCCAGACAAGCACAGGGGCATCTGGGCCTGACTTGGGGCAGGAGTAGGGGCTCATAGGAGAGTTACCAGACTTGGGGCATCTGTGATTGGAAAATGAAGCTGCTTGTGTCATGTGGGACATGTAGTTTGAGGATCTTGGGGCCAGTGCTGTGCTTTCTTCTTCTGCAGGGACATGTGTATGAGTGGGGCCCAGCACACCCCACTGTCTGTGGCCATGGGGACCTGATTCCCTGTGTCTGTAACTGCTGCGGGGTGGAAACGCTAATTCCTGGGCTGAGCAAAGGCTGCTGAGCTTGAGGGACAACCTGCCCACATGGCTGCATCCCATACTGGGCAGGAAGGATGCCAGCTCCAGTCACCCCCTGGAAGCTCATCCCCAGCCTTGAGAGGTTCTGAGCTTCCTTGCCAAGCCTGCTTCACCAGGCTGTGATCTCTGCTTGGCACGGGGACGGGGCATTGATACTGAGCAGGTGGAGGACCCAAAGCAGGCAGAGGTCAATGCTCAGCCTACACAGATGGTCCTGACAGCAGATGGGCTGAGGCAGATGCAGGAATGCCTGCCGCTGGGTTCACCAGGGCATGTCCTCTAAGCCCAGCGTGTTCATGGCCTTCCTGGGAAGCTGCAAAGGAAGACAAACTATGGGAGCCTTTCCATGAGCCGCCCTCCCTGCTGTTATCTGCAGCCCAGTGACCTGATGGCGCCGCACACCCCGTGTTACCTGTGATCTCGTGCTGCCTCAGCTCGTTGTATCTGTAGGAGTGCTCCAGGGGCTTGATGGAGGAGTGGTAGATCTTCCTCAGCCGCTGCAGGACTCCTGGGGGGTAGAAGCATATGCAGGTGGGTGAGAGGCAAAGCACACCGGCCTGGTTCAGTCCCTCCTGGCTGAGCTGCTAGGCATTCCCTGCAGATCTGGAGGGTGACTCAGGCACTTGGCTGGCAGTCAGACCCTTGGCCAAGCAGATCCCAGTCACACATTTTGATGCCCCTCCCCACTGAGGTTTCCTGCTGGGCACTGTCCCCATCTGCTGCCGGTCTTGCACATGCCAGCAGCTGATGGAAGGAACACCTCTCGTTAATGCTGTTTAGCACTCAGCACTCATGATCCCAAAAGCCCTCCACCATGGTGCCAGGGACCTATGGCACAGCCCCATAGCTCCTGGCTAGAAAAAAGAAGGAGCTTTTACCACAGCAGCTTTTAACTGGTTCTTTCTCCTCCAGCAGCAGGAAGCCTTGTGACAGCAACACCCCAGAAATAATGGGAATACAAATCCAAGCTTACTACCAGTCACCCTGGGTTCCTCTGGGCAGCAGCACAGCTGGATTGGGCTGATGTACTGCCTGCATGTTCCAGCTTCTCTGCCCTCCTCGTTCTTGTACACCCTTGGGGCTGTCTCTAAAATACCCACAGTGTGTTAACCCCAGAGCAGCAAAAGAGCTGTGTATTGAAGATGTGGTGTCGCTGTGCCCACAGGAGGGAAGGTTGAAACCAAGATGCTCTAGGGAAGGGAAATCCCCTCTGTCCAGGCTCTGGGTGCAGCAGAGTGGTGAGGAGCCTGTCCTGCAGGGATTGCCTGGCCCAGGGGCGCAGGGCATGCACAGCTGGGTGCCACCTCACCTGAGAAGTCATCAGCAGGTTTGTCCTCATTCAGCTTCAGGGTGTTCTCCAAGTGGGACCGGTCACGCTTGGTGGGCTCGCTGGCATCTTCAACCTCTTCTGGGGAAAGAGGCAAGGAGACCCGTTACCCCCGAGCTGGGGACTCCATGCAGGAGCTCACACAGGCTATTGCCAGGGGAGGGCAGGGGGTGGCACATACCCCCCAGCCCGTGGAGCTGGAGTCTGCCTGGGCACCTGCTGCTGCCTTTGGCGCACAGAGCGGCTTCTCTATTGCGAAGGCTGCTGGGGAAGCGCTGTGGGCAACTGCTCGGCTCCGAGGAGACACGCCGGGTCTGCCCAGAGGCAGCGAGAGCGGGGGATGAATGCAAAGGACGTGCCTGGAAGGGGCTCCGGGGCCAGGCTGTAGTGCAGCACCCGCGGCACCTGCTGCCCCGGGGGGCCCCTGCCTGCTCCCGCGCTTTCCCTGGCAGCTGCAGCTCCTGAGGGCTAATCCTGGGCTGCAGGCATGCTCTGCCCTGTCCCTCTGCCGTCCACAAAGTTACACGCTGAGCCAGACATGAGGATGGGCTGGAACTGGCTCTTGAGAGACCGGCCAGCCTGACCCGTCCTGCCTACCTTGCTGTTGCAGTGGGCTCTTCCCACCTCTGCCCCCATATCAAGCTGGGGCCCTGCATTAGGGTGGCCCTGGGGACCCCATAGCTCTGTGCCAGGCCTGGGGAGCATGAGATATGTGCCTTCACCTGGGGCAGGCACCCTGATGGCCCTGAAATGGGAGACAGAAGTGTCCTTGCCATGGAGGTGCTGGCCCCATGAAGCTCCAGGTGCTTTTTGGTATCGGGAGCTGGGCTGGGCTTTAGTGGAGGTTCAGGGACAGCTCTGGGGATAGCTGTGGTCAAGATTTTTGGCTGTTGCCTGGGCCAAGTGGGGCACTGCCAAACTGTGGGGCTGTGTTTAGTATCTACCAAGTTTTAGGCTGAGGAAGAGTTTTTGACTTGCCAAGTAAAGCCACAGAGACCAAACCAGGTTTCCCTTTCAGCACAAATGGGAACCTTCTGAGCTGGGACATAACAAACGAAAGTAGAAAAACTCAGCTGGGTCCAAAGGTTGCTGCCCAACCCATGGGCCAAAATCCACAAGCATTTCTAGGAAACCATGGTGGGGGGCATCTCTTTTCCTTAGCTGGCCTTTCACTGACCAAACACAACCCGAGCTGGTGCTCTGGCAACTCACTGGTCTGAATTAGCTCTTCACACCTTCCCTACGAGGCGTGGGCAGGTGGACAAGAGACCCACCAGCTCAGGCAGCATCCTGCCCTCACGCTAGGAAAGCTGGGGGTCTGGAGGGCTCTGAGGGTGGAGGATAAAGAGCCTTTAAGAGGTCTATGCTTGCTGAAAGGGGTGTTAAAAATCTTATCCATATCCACAGCCCAGAGGAGAAATCATGGGCTTAGAGTGCAGCATAGGAGGTGCCATCCAGCTTTGGTACTGCTGCAATGGATGTCTGCATCGCAGGTGTCTGCAGGCTCCTGTGCTGCCTTCGATGCCTGCAGCTGGCCCAGCCGTGCAGGGTTAGGGGCAGGCATGGCAAACACAAGCGTTAGGACAGGGCCATGCACTAGGCGCGGTTTAAGGTGCCAAGCTCAGCTCCGCCGGGGGTTGATAGCAGGTCACTCTCGCTGCTACAGCACACTGACAAGACAAGACTCCAACCTATCTGTCTGTGGTGGAGCTTGGGGGCAGCTGGGTGGGAGCTGGGGCCCACTGGGTGCTCTGTTTCTTCCAGTGATGGCTTGTCTGCAGGGGAGTCTTGTGTTGCTGGTGGGTCTTCCACCACTGCTGGAGGGTCTTCTGTTGCTGGTGGGTCTTCCACCACTGCTGGAGGGTCTTCTGTTGCTGGTGGGTCTTCCACCACTGCTGGAGGGTCTTCTGTTGCTGGTGGGTCTTCCACCACTGCCCGAGGGTCTTCCACCACTGTTGGAGGGTCTTGTGTTGCTCGTGGGTCTTCCACCACTGTTGGAGGGTCTTGTGTTGCTGGTGGGTCTTCCACCACTGTTGGAGGGTCTTGTGTTGCTGGTGGGTCTTCCACCACTGCCAGAGGGTCTTGTGTTGCTGGTGGGTCTTCCACCACTGCCAGAGGGTCTTCCACCACTGCTGGAGGGTCTTGTGTTGCTGGTGGGTCTTCCACCACTGCCAGAGGGTCTTCCACCACTGCTGGAGGGTCTTCTGTGACTGGTGGGTCTTCCACCACTGCTGGAGGGTCTTCTGTTGCTGGAGGGTCTTCTGTGACTGGTGGGTCTTCCACCACTGCTGGAGAGTCTTCTGCTGCTGGTGGGTCTTCCAATGTGTCACCACAGGGAGGGTCATGGCAGCTGGTAGGGCCATCCCTGGCTTCTCCCTTGCTGGCAGCTGCTGGTTTGCCATGGCCATTTTTGCCAGAAGCACCAGCCGCTTCCTTGTCACTCCCTTCAGCTCCATTCTCTGGCTCCACTGGCCCAGCACCATCTTCTTTAGACTCTTCCTCCTCCTTAGACTCTTCCTCCTCCTTAGACTCTTCCTCCTTAGACTCTTCCTCAGACTCTTCCTCACCTCCATCTTCCTCAGATTCCCCCTGCTCACCATCTTCCTCTGAGCTCTGCTCACCCCCTTCCTCTCCCTCCTCAGGATCCAACACTGCTCTTGGCTTCTCCATTTTCTCTTCCCCAGGCTGCTCTTGCTCTTCAGAGGCTCCTGTCTCAGTGCTGGGCCCCTCATCCTCTCTGGCCTGGGAGCTGTCTTGTTTGCCAGACCCTCGGTTCCCTTCGTAGCGTGCTGCCTCAGGGGTGCCCAACGTGTTGTCCTCCCTGCGCCTTTCCTGGCCCTTCTCCATGGTAGTCTCCTCTGGACGGCCATCCCCTGGCCCCAAGGGCCTCAGGCCACCCGCTGGCTCTTCCTCCCCCTCTCTATGTCCCTCCTCAGTGGTGCTGGGCAAGGACACGTTGGGAGGGCCGGCATCTTGGTCTTCCTCAGGGCTGCTGTTGGCTGCCTTCTCCTCCAGCCTGGGCTCTGTGGCTGGCAAGGGGCTTTCGGCAGCACCGCCGACATGGTCCGTGCCGGGGGCGTGCGGCTCTAAACGATGAGAACAGCTCAGTCAGTCTTACCCGCGCCGGCACGTGGCTACTGGGGCACCCATCAGCCCCCCCCATCAGCACGGATTGGGGGGGGGAGGGCCTTGAGGGAGGATTTGGAGCTGTTAACAAGAAGTTTAAACTCTTTCCTAAATCTTCTCTAGTTCCAGCTCAGTTTTGTGTCCCTGTTGCAAGAAGCTGGGTGCAAAGATGTGTTCGGGGTGGGGGTGGGGGGCAAAGCTGATGCTAGCAGGGGGCCCTATGGCTGCGCTGGCGCTGGCTGCCCCTCGCTCGGAAGCACTGCAGGAAGGCAGCAAAGCAGCCCTAAAAAATGGGGGGAGGGGGGGAAGATTGACAAAAAGCATAGCTTGAGGGGCTGTGGGTACTTGGCAGGTGAAAAGGGCTCTTCCCCAGCCCTGCATCGGGAGAGCGTCACACCAGCGGTGGCTGGGCGAGGGGTGAGGAAGGGGCGAGAGGGGCTCCTGGCACAGAGCCCTGTGTCAGCACAGAGCCTTGTCTCAGCCCAGAGCCCTGTCTCAGCACAGAGCCCTGTCTCAGCCCAGAGCCTCTCCTCTCCACAGGCCACAGCAGCAGGGCTCAGGAGCTATTTATTGTGAGCATCCCTTCACCAGGAAAGCATTTGCCGCGCTGTGCGGCTGGCGGGGACACAATGAGTTTGTCCTGGAGCCTGGGAGAAGCCATCCGTATTTTCCATAGGCCTCCAACTGCAATTTACCATTAGTCAACGGGTGCCAAAAATAAAAGCTCCCCAGCTATATGTGTCTCCGTTACAAACAGTTGCTGCTGGGCTAAATAATCCTCCGAAACGTCTAATGCCTGCATACCAGGGGAGCGTTTCAGAGGGAAATAATTCCTTTGTACTCCAGCTGGCAAACAGATGCCAACCAGGAAAAATACTGCCACCTCCACCCAGGCTGCGGGGAGAAGAGCGGGCAGCTCCGGGCACCGATGGCAGCCGGCCCTCTCCTTCAGCTCCTGCACTGCGGCCATGCCGTGGGGGCCACTGTGTCCTACAGAGCATTGCCAGTGCCCCACCAGCTTGGCAAAGCCACGGCGCTGGGTGGCTGAGCCAGGGTCAGCGTGGTGCCAGCCCCAGGCCCCCTGAGCCAGTTGGGATGCCGGGCAGGCGGTGGCACCTCTCTCTGCGCCGGGACCGGCGGTGCTGTTAGCTGGGGTTCAGGCAGCCGGGGGCCGAGCCGTGCCAGCGGCAGGCGGCTGGGAGGGATGGGCTGCACCTCACTCTGCCAGGGTTTCCAGTTGCTCTCGTGTGCAGCCTGGCACAGCGGAGCTGCCGCTGCTGCTGCGGCCCCTGGCCCTGCCGAAACCGGATGCATGGGTCACCCTTGCTTTGCCCTCGCCGACCTCCTCCGTCCTGTGCTGGCACAGGGCTCACAGGTGCCTCCAGGCTCCCTGTTCAGCTTCCAGCTGGAGAGATACAGGTCACGGGCAGCTTCCACCCGCCTCCCTCCAACTTGGAGCACCCCTTTCCTTTGGGTCACCTTCCCCTGGGACCCCTCAGGAGCTGCTTGAAGGGGAACATGCTACATCTGAGCTGCAAAGCCCCAGGTGGCTGGGGGCCAGCATGTCCCTTCCCAGCCCTGGTGACCTAGAGACCATCCTGGATCTGCTGAGGGTCCCCTTGGCGGATGGGGTCATGGATATGCTCATCTTGGCCTCAAAACAGCTGGTAACCCAGAGGGCTGGGAGAGGAGTGTGGCCCCTCAGGCGGGTGTTTGGGGAGGGTCAAGGCAGGTGTGGGGGAGCAGACGAGACCCTGTGCATCTCAGGGCCTTTGTCTGGGATCTGTGTGTCCCCTCTGACCCAATGCAGGGGCACAGAGGGGCTGTCACCCACCACAGCTGGGCTTAATGCCTACCCCAGCACGCACCATGAGCCCTCTCCAGTGGGAGAAGGGAAATGTCCCCCAGGCAATCTGTCTGGGATGTTCCTGCTGGTGTGCTGCTCACGGGCTTTATTTCCTCTGACCTTCAAGGTCTTATATAAAGTTCCTCTCCCCTTCCCACCTCCTTCTCCCTCCTATTCTCCCTACATGGTCTCCAAATCCATCGCAAGGCAAATTGTGCTGATCTGCAGATGGCCAGCCGATGAGCAGCGAAATGGGCCGAAGGTTACGGGCTTAACACCCTCTGCACATCCACCAGAGGCTAAAAATACAGCCCAGCAACTGTACGGGGGGATGAGGAGGAGCAGCTCGGCAGGGGGTGCGGATGGGGAAGCACCGGCCCCCTCAGCCGCTGGCCCCAGCCCCGCGCCCGCTGCCGGCCAAGGGTGATGGCCACACCTGGGGCTGGTCCTGCAGGTCCCCGTGGGCTCCCAGAGGGAATGGGGACAGCCACGTTGTAAAGTGACACCCGGGCTCCCCTTGTTCGCACCCTGCAATGTGCTGGGTGGCGTCAGAGAGGAGCCCTCGCCCTGCTCCCCTCCAGGACCTGACCTCCCAGAGGGTTCTTGGCTCAGGCTGCCACAGATCTGCTGCCTGTGGGGCCCATGGGGATGGCTCCCAAGGGGTGAATGTCACCCTGCTGCCCTGTCCCCTCCATCCCTGCTGTATGGAGCAGCAGTGGCACTGCAATGGGTGCTGCAGGAGGGACAGTCCCCGAGGAGCGCGGGCTGGCTGGGAGGGACGGATGGGCACAGGTGGCCCTGGGAGGGACGCTCTCCCCCTCCAGCAGAAATAGGAGCCCCACACCCGGGGCTGGCTTTTTGCACACCCTTTTCCCCTGCTGGGATCCCAGCCCCCACAGCACCCAGACAAATTATCCCCCGGCTCCTGCAAGTCCTGCCCTCCCCTTGTGATCCCAGTGGGGTTTGGGGGGGGACCTTGCACCCCAAAACTGCTTCTTGCCTTCGGGGGAAAGGCACAGCTGAACAAAGCCTGAAGGCTGAGCTCTGCTCCGACAAAACCCTTTAAAAACTACACAGAAAGTGGCTGGACTCAAAGGAGCTGCTGCCCCGGCACACTGGCTGTCAGCTGCCCCGTGGGGGTCTGCTGGGATGGACCCCAGGGGATTGTGATGCTCCCTGCTGCTGCTGGCCAGCAACCTGACTGCTGGAAAAAGTAAATCAGAGCCAATTAGCCCCATGAGCCTGACAAGCCTGGCCTTTCTGCAACCAGCAGCCCTTCCCAGGCGGGAGGCAGGGCCAGGGAAGTGCAAAGCAGGGACCATGCCCCTCACCTGGACTCAGGCCTGGATGCCCCAGCCTTGTAGCACACCCCTGGGCACACAGCCAAAGAAGAGCAGAGGATGGCATCTCCTCCCCTCTCTTCCCATGCCTCGGTTTCCCACTCTGCGCCATCCCGGCAGAGCCCAGTGCCGCAGCCCAGCCCTGAAGGAAGTGCCCAGGGTTTTATTACCCTTCAGCAGCTCCCATGCCAAGCACATCAGATGCCAGCGCAGCTGGGAGCCCAGCTCCAGCAACCAGTTTGGAACTGGCCAGGCAAACACCCTCACCAAGAAGCCCAGAGGACACAAGCATGAAGGTGGCCAAAGATGGACTTGGCTCTCCAGCCCCTCATGCACTCTGGGATGGGATGCCCAGCCACAGCATCCTATCCCAGAGGCTTCTCCATCCCAAGGCACCAACAAAAAACAAATACTTTCCCTTTTTTTTTAATGCAGAACCCAGCAGGGGCATAGGGAACAGCTCTGCCAGACTAACTTGACCTCATTTGTGAAGGAGATTTTAAGTTCAGTTGAAAATGAAAATAAAGGCATTTGATCTCTAAAAGTAGTCCTCTAGAGCTGCATGATGTTGTGATTAAGAAAGGGTGAAGAAACCCCACCAGGACGCACCAAAGGGAGTAGAACCAGGCTCAGAGCTTTCTAGATACGGAGATGGAAATGGGGAATCACTTCTGCAGGGTGTTTGTTTGACTGTGTCCCCACAGGGTGCCCACCCCCTAAAGATCTGGAAGAAAACGTGAAGTCCTGCCTTGCAGAAGCTGTGAAGATCAGGGAGGCAGAAGAGAAAGCAGCCACGACACCTCATCTGGGGAGATCTGGGTCTGTAAGTGAGCAGATGTCACGCTGTACGTCCAGGAGCACCTCCCTGGGCTCTGCAGCCCCAGGGGGTGCTGAAGGACCAGAGGGAAGCACTGTGCGGTGGCTGGGGCTGGAGGAGCCTTTCTCCAGAGGAGGAACTCCTGTGAGGTCATGCTGGTCCTGTCCCCAGCCCTCCCACCATGGGAGGCTTTACCAACCCACCCCAGGGCTTCCCTGGGAGGCCCAAGGTACATCCTGCACACACTCAAAGGGAGTCCTTCACAATAAAAAGTCACCGAGACAGGACAGCCCTTGGACTTGTCCACCTGGATTTTAATGCCTGATGATCTGTTGTCCCACAAGATCCTCAAACCCTTGGGCAGATTCAGGCAGAGATGCTGCCTGGCCATGGCAAACAGCGGTACTCAGCCCTGGGGATGGGGAAGGAAGGGTTAGATGAGATATTGGGGGAAGTTCTTTGCAGAGAGAGTGGTGAGGGGCTGGAACAGGCCCAGAGAGGGGGTGGGTGCCCCATCCCTGGAGGTGTTCAAGGCCAGGTTGGATGGGGCCCTGGGCAACCTTGTGTAGCTCCAGGCCTGGAGGTTGGTGTCCCTGCCTGTGGCAGAGGGGTTGGAGCTCTGTGATCCTTGGGGTCCCTCCCAACCCAGCCCAGTCTGGGATTCTATGATTCCAGCTTGGCCATCACCCCAGGACAGGCCTGTGTGGCCCTGAGTCCTTCCCCATGGCGAGGGGGCGGCGGGCAGGGCCGGGCCTGGCACTGGGGCTGCACTACTGCTGCCAATGGCCCAGCCTGGCTCGGGGAGCCCGGCCAGAGTCTCCCCAGCCCCTCCGGCAGCCCCCGCCGGCACACGAGCTCTCCGGCTCGCTCGGGCTATCGCTTACGAGGGAAATGTCCCCAGGGGCCAAAAATAGCTGCTCAGGGCCCTGCCAGGCCCCAGCACTGCTGCCATCCCTGCAGCGCCCGGGCAGTGGGCGGGTCTGTCAGCAACTCGGTCACCCCGCACCCGGCTGGGCTGGGGTTTCGGTGCCCGTGCTCCAGTGCAGGGACCTGACGCCTGCGTGGGGCTGGCGGGTCAGGGAGCGGGCACACGGCGGGGACGTGGGGACACAGTACACCCAGCGTTATCCCTGGGCACAGTGCAGCCCCACACCATCCCCTGGGGACCCGCTGGTACCCCAGTGCCACCAGGGCTGTTCCTGAGCGAGGTGTCCTGGCTGTCACCTACACATTGGGCCGCGGATGGTTGGTGGGAGAGACTGTCACCACCCAGCCAACCTGCCCAGCATCTGCCTGGCTTTGCTCAGCCAGCACTTTGGGAGAGGTGGGGCACCCATGGGGACCGGGATCTCCTCCAGACAAGGTGCCAGGGATGTATATGATGACCAAGGGCTATGGGTGGCTGTGGCACACCAAGCCTCATTGTGGCTGTGATATCCAAGGCTAGTGGTGCCTGTGATTGTGTTGATGCTGGGGGATGAGGGGCTGGAGGGGAGGGGGGTGTCACTGGACACAGGTCCTCCACTTCTAGAGAAGCTCGTTACCCTGTGAAGATTGGGGTGGGGAAGTCAGGACTGGAAGAAGTGGAGCTCACCCGTGGGTGATGTCACATGAAGTGACACAACCCAGACAGTGGAACTCACACCAAGGATGATCTATCCTAGGAGGTGGATCCCACCCTGAGCTGACACATCCTGGGTGATAGGAACCACCTATGATGGAGACATGGTGATGGAGCCCATCCCAAGGTGACACCTCCCAGGCTGAAGCAGGATGAGGCGTCCTGGGGACGGTGGCCTGCATTGACTGTCACCAGGAGTCTGCCAGCCTCACAGTGCCCTCTGCCCTTGCTGCAGGAGGATACCAGTGTGCCAAGACTTTCCTCGACTTGAGAAGGCTGTGGGGGGGACCTCCAAGCCCCTTCCAGTCCCCTGAAGGGCTCCAGATCTGGAGAGGGGCTGGTGCCCAGGGCAGGGAGGGCCAGGCCCAGGGAGCGGCCTTCAGCTGCAGGAGGGCAGCTGGAGAGGGGCTGGGGGCAGAAATCCTTCCTGGGGAGGGGGGAGGCCCTGGCACAGGGTGCCCAGAGAAGCTGGGGCTGCCCCTGGATCCCTGGCAGGGTTCAAGGCCGGGTTGGATGGGGCTTTGGGCACCCTGGGCTGGTGGGGTGTCCCTGCCCATAGCAAGGGGGGCACTGGATGATCCTCAAGGTCCCTTCCAACCCAAACCAGTCTGGGATTCTGACTCCTCACCCACCTTGGAGGTGGTGATGGCACAGCCTGGCAGAGCCCTCCCACTCAACCTCATGAGGACTGGGGGCACCAAGGGCTCCTCAGGGTGATGCTGCTGAGCACAGCAGCTGGGCACTGCCCTGCCAGCATCCCCCTGGCCCATTCCCAGTGGCTGCAGGGACTTGCCATGGCTGCCCAGCCTGGAAGGGATGGCTGGGCTCTGCCCGAGGTGTGAAGACAGGGAGAAGGAGCCCTTTTCCCAGGCAGGAGCAGGGATGGAGCAGCAGGGGAGCACCCTCGCCCTGAGCCATCACCCAGTCCTGCAGTGGGTGCTGAACCCAGCAGGGTCCCCTGGTGCCACCGGATCTGCCATGCCCTGGCAGTGTGTCCCGGTGCTATGGTGCATGGCAGAGGACAGCGCCTCAGCCAGGGTTCCAGGGGACTCTGCACCCTCACAGCCAGCTGTGAGGACCCCTGGGGACCTGACTGTTTCCCCCAGCCAGGGGTATCACAGCAGGAGGAGGGGGACCAGCTTTGCACAGACCTCTTTGGAGGGACACCACAGCCTGAAACCTGGCCAGGCTCTACCAAACTCCACCTGTCCCTGCTCTGCCACATGCAGCAGTGACCCTTCACTTCCACACCCTGCCACTGCCCACAGAAAAGAGCAGCTTCACTCCAGAGTCCCCCCTGCTTTGTGCTGAGATGGAGGTCGGGGTGGTTAACCAGGCCATGCCCCCGCACACTGGAGGAGCCATCCCTACCCAAACCCTGAGGATCACACCCTTCACACTGCACCAGTGAAGCTCACAGTTCCTTACTGGCACCGTCTCCTTGGCAGGTTAAATGGGAAGACAAGACCCCAAAATGGGAACACACACCCCCCTCTCCCCCAAGGTATCTCCTGAACCCCAAAGGAGCCCAAGTCTGAGAGCCAGGCTGGGTGCCAAAAGCAAAACCAGACTGCCAGTGCAAAGCCACCAGCCCTGCAGAGCAGAGCCCTGGGCAGCAGATGGGCCATTGCTTCCATCTTTTCCCAAAGCTACAGGACTGGGGTGAACTACCAGATACCCCCAAGCAGGAGATGCCAAGGGTGGTGGGGCCTCAGGGGGCCCCAACTGCCCCTCAGAGCAGGCTTGGGGGCTGCAGACCCATCCCCAGAGCCTCCTCTGAGACTGGTGGTCCCAGTGCCAGGCAGAGCAGGGTGCTGGGGATACAGTGCCCAACACCGTGCCTGGCCCCACGGCGTAGCCCAGGCCGCTGCCTCGCTGTCTGCCACAGCTCAGGCTGCACCAGCCCCTGCACCAGCCTGGGCACAACCAAGAGCTGTGCTGGTCATCACCCACCCTGGTGGTGATGAGAAGCCCAGCCTGGGGTGGCACCAGCCATCGGCCATGCCTGTAGAGGACCTTTCCACACCCCCCCCCATCCCCAGAGTGGAGCTGCAGCCCGGCGGAGGTCACCCCACCACTGGTGGGGTGCGTGGCTGACCCTGACCCCCTTTTATTCCCAAGAATGGTCCGAGATGCCCTTAAAAGGCCAAAACTCGGCAGGGCCGGGGGTGCCGGGTGCTGGAAGGCGGCAGCTGCGGGTGCCCGCGCGCGGGGCCGCGACGGCGCAGGGCCGGGGGAGCCAGGACGGCTGCAGGGAGCACAGTGTCCCCTTACACGGCTGTTTCCATACTTAGCCACCCCCCCACCCCCACCCCCCCCCAGCAGCGCGGCCATCGGAGCCCAGCCAGGCAGAGAACCAGCCCAAATTAACTCAAGGGCAAGCAAGGGTACCGGCGATGCCGCCCCGCCACACGGCCCCAAGGGACGCCCAGCCAGGGACAGGGGTGCTCAGCAGGGATGGGACAGCTCAGGGAAGGGGGTCTGGGGGTCACCCAAAGCTCTGTCTTGCTTGGCAGGTCCTTGGGTGGGAGAAAGACACCCCCCCCCCAGGGTGAACAGTCCACCCATCCTGCTCTGGCTATGGGGTGCCCCAAGCAGCCCCCTCCAAGTCCCTGCAGCCCAAAACCAAGACACATCAGCACCCATGGGTGACACTAATGTTGGGCACATTGGTGGCAGCACAGCCCCCGTGCCCAGCCTGTGGGCCCCCACTCCAGCCCCTCCTGGCCACATCCCCCCCCCATGTTTCCCTGAACATTTTGGGGTGACCCAGCAGAGCAGCAGGTCAGCCCGGACAGCCATACCCCTGCCACCCCATGCAGCTCCTGGCACCCACCCAACCCTGGGGTGCAGGCTGGGCTCACCGGCGCCCACAGCCCCTGTGAGCACCCACAGCTCCGTGGGCACCCACAGCCCCACAGGCACCCACAGCCCCTATGAGCACCCACAGCTCCGTGGGTGTCCCGCAGCTCCATGGGCACCCACAGCCCCGTGGGCACCCACAGCCCTACAGGCACCCACAGCCCCTGTGAGCACCCGCAGCCCCATGGGCACCCACAGCTCCGTGGGTGTCCCGCAGCCCCACAGGCACCCACAGCCCCTATGAGCACCCACAGCCCCATGGGCGTCCCGCAGCTCCATGGGCACCCACAGCCCCATGGGCACCCACAGCCCCACAGGGCCCCGCAGCCTGTCACGCAGCCCTACCTGCGGTGCCGAGGAGCAGGAGCGAGGCCACGCAGCAGCAGAGCAGGTTGAGGCCCTTCATGGTGGCTGCCAGGAGCTCCCTGCCGCTCGCTGCCTCTATTTATACGGCGGCAGCGGGCGCGGGGCAGGGCAGGCAGCTGCCGCCACGGCCAGCACAGATGCTGCCGCCACCCTTCATCCGCTCCCAGGGGGCCCTGGGGATGGGGAACGGGGCACGGCGGCAGCGCCGGGAAAGGCTCAGGGCAGGGACGTGGTGGCACAGGACACCTCCTGGCACAGGGTCCCTGGGGTGGCACTGCCCACACAGGGTCACTGTCCCCATAGCGGCATCCCACTGGCATGGGGCAGCGGGTCTCCTTGGGCTGCCCCGAGCTCCTGCAGCCCCTTTTGGGCTGGAGCAGGGTTTCAGGGAGGGGCAGAGCTGAGCTCTGTGGCACCACAGAGGCCCCTGCCCAGCCCCAGAGGCAGGTGCCCCAGGCACTTTGACCTGGGCTGGTTTAGGGCCCCCTTGAGCCATCACAGGTCTCCAGCTCCAGGTCAAGGGGACATACCCCCTCCACCCTGGGGGTGTCCCCATCATCACACCAACATGGCATGGGGCTAGCAGCAGGGTCACAAGCTCCTGCCACCCTCACTTGCAGGGGACAGCCACCCAGTGCTGTCCCAAAGCTGGGCTGGGGTAGAGTAGATCCTGGGCTCCATCACTGGAGGAACTGCTTTTGGGGGACCATGACCCAGCTTTTTCTTGGGGAAGGGACCAAACTGGGATGAAAAGAAACAGCCCCCCTTCCCCCAAGCCTGGTTCCCCCCCACCAAAGATTGGGAGGAGGGGGAGCCCCCACCCTGAGATGGTGTGGTGGGGAGGGAGCAATGGCAGCTGGGCAGTGTGGGGGGGTCATGCTGTGTGAGGGAGGAAAGGGAGACCCACAGCCATGGGGGATGGTGTGGGGAAAGATAGGTGTCCCCCAAAAAGCCATGGAGAGAGAGATGGGTGTCCTCACCTCAGCAGCACCATTTGGGAAGTCAGCAGGCCCACAGAGTCATGGGAAAAAACAAGTGCTGCCCCCAAGCCACGGCAACACCCCCATTCCTGTGGCACCACAGGTGCCATCCCCAGGGCACAGAGGACCCAGAGCCTGCCACCATCTCCCCCTCCCCCAGCCTCACTAAGCCCAACCCCAGAGCCAGCCCCCCAACCAGAGTGGGGAGCTGAGTCCTGACACACTCATAGCATGCGCTGGCACCTCTGGCAGGGCTGAGCTTTTAAATATAGGCCAGCTGCTCAGCAGGAAACCCCACCAGGGCCAGCATCCTTCTGCCTTTGCCTCCTGCCCACGCTTCCCAATGCAGCCAGCACTCCCCTGCCCTCCCCACACCCCCCAGTGAGTGCCCAGTGTCCCACAGGGGCCAGACCTGTGTGTCCCCCCGCCAAAGGTTAACACAGGGACTGAGCTTCTAAAAAACCAAGTACAAACTTTATTTTGTTTCTTTACAAAGGCACGAGCCTCTTTTTTTTTTTTCCACTTTCTTAACAAAATAGAATAGCTTCTCAATCAACACAAAGACCTGAAAATCGTAAAAAAAATACAAAACAAAACAAAACAAAAAAGGAAAGGAACCCAGAAACAGCTGTGGCTGGGGGGGAACCTACCAAATACCACCGAGGCTCTACACACAACTGGCCTAAAACCCTACAGCCGGGCAGGGGGGGCAGCAGGGGTATATGGGGGGAGCAGATAAAATGGGGATTTCCCCACCACCACCACCCTCCCAGCCCACCACAACAGACCCAAGCGACACAATCACGAAATAGAAAAGCTCTTCGGAGCTGCCAGACCCCACAAAACAGGATTAAGTGCTTCAAGGAGGGAAGGGAGTGGGATGGGGACGGGGACAGGGTCCCCAAACTGCCATCGCCACGCTGGGGAGGTGGGTGTTAGACATGCTGGGAGGTGGCACGTGCCGACCCTCCTGCCTGTGCTCCAATGGCATCACCCCAGGACTTTTTTGGACTCTCCAAAAGGGTTTTCCCTGCCCCAGGAGGGCTGTTGGAAACCGTGGTGGGGCTGGTTGTACCCCAAAGCTGGGGGTGTCTGTCCCACACTTGCTGCCGTGTCACTTGACTTCTCCCCCCTGCTTTAAAAAACGAACATTTAATTAAAAAACAAAACCCAAAAACACAAAAGAAGAGGAAAAAAAAAAACAAAAACCCCAAACAAATTAAGATCCCAACCAAAGGCCCCATCCCAAGGGAACACCATCGGGAACAGTGGGGCAGCTGCCAGCACGGCAGGATTCCCCGTGGGTCAGCGGGGAGGGGGGTGAGGGGGTGTTGTGTGGTAAAACAGGGTGGGGGGCTGCACCCTCCCCTGTCCTTAACATCCCCCTGCTGCTGTTCCGCTGCACCCTGAGCCCCCCCATGTGTCCCGTTATGGCTGCCCCGAGCCGCCCCCCTGGGAGCTGCAGGGTGACCTTTGCCTGCTTCTAGCGCTTCTGCTTTACAGTATTGGAAAAAGGTCATAAAAGAGACCCAAAATCGCGACGTATTTTGTAAAAATTTCAGCGTATTCTCTGCCGTTTCCCCCCCACCGCCCCGGCCCCCCTCCCCAGCTGCCGGCCAGGGGGTGTCAGGGCAGCTCCCCGTCCCCCGAGGGCTCTTCTTTGCTCTGGTCCATGGAGTCACTGTCGTTGCCCTCGGTGTCGGAGGCGGTGTCGGAGGCAGAGGGCTCGGCGCAGGCCCGCGCCGGCGTCACGATGACGGCGCGTCTCTGCTCCTCTTCCTGCAGCTGCTTCTCCTGCGTCCCCTCGATGTGCTGGATCGCCTGCCAAGGGCAGCCACCCGCCATCAGGACGCGGTGTCCCTCCGCCCTCATCCACCCCAAGCCTCCCCCCACAAGTGTGTGTGTCCCCCCTTCCTGTGTGTGTGTCCCTCCACCCCGTGTGTGTCCCCCCATGTGTGTGGCCCCCCGCCCCATGTGCGTGTCCCCACCTGTGTGTGTCCCTCCCCCCTGTGTGTGTCCCCTCTCCCTGTATCTGTGTGTCCCCACCCCGTGTGTCCCTCCCCGCCATGTGTGTCCCCCCTCCCTGTGTGTGTGTCCCTCCCCCCGTGTGTGTGTCCCCCCTCCCTGTGTCTGTGTGTCCCTCCCCCCATGTGTGTCCCCCCTCCCTGTGTGTCCCTCCCCCCATGTGTCCCCCCTCCCTGTGTCTGTGTGTCCCTCCCCCCCATGTGTGTCCCCCCCCCCGTGTGTGTTGCGTCCCCTCCCTGTGTGTGTTGCGTCCCCTCCCTGTGTGTGTTGCGTCCCCTCCCTGTGTGTGTTGCGTCCCCTCCCTGTGTGTGTTGCGTCCCCTCCCTGTGTGTTGTGTCCCCCCCCGTGTGTGTTGTGTCCCCCCCCCGTGTGTGTTGTGTCCCCTCCCTGTGTGTGTTGTGTCCCCCCCTTACCTGAACGATGGTGTCCAAGTTTTGCCGGGACGTGGAGACTGTGTTGATGACTGAGGACGGGCCCATGGTGACCACGGTGACGTGATGGGAGGGAGGCGGCGCTGGAACAATCACGGTGGGGTGGTGGGTGGGCGCTGGGGGAGCATGTGATGGCAGGAGCTGGGGAAGAGAAGCAAAAATCCCCCCCCCCCAGGTCAGCAAGGACCCAGACTTGGGATGATGGGGAGAGCATCACACTTGTTTGCAGAGCCCAGACTCCCTCCAGAGCCCAGGAAAGCTGAAGCAGCGGCTCGGCTGCTCCAGTTCACCTGTCCCAGGTGGCTGTGAGAGGACCCCAACTGAAAGAAAGCTGCTGTCACCCTCACTTAGACACAGCAGGACAAGAAGGACTCCCTGTACCCCAAGGGGGGAAAGATTTGGGCTTTTAAGCACCAGCCCTCCCCTTGCCCCGACCCACACAGCTGGGAACCCACTGTGCCCCTTGGAGACCCTGGTTTTAAAACAGGGCATGGGAAGATCTGCCCTAGCAGGAGGAGAAGTCACCTAGAAATAGGCTGAACTTCCCTGGGAAGCAGCCAGAGGGGATCCCACAGGGAACACAGCTCCACAGAAGCCAAAGGAGGGAGGAAGCTGGGTTTTCTCCCCCCTCTGAAGCTTCCAGGCCAGTGGGCCCCCTCGGCTGAGCTCGAGGACGGCAGTGAGCAAGCACTGGGTGCCAGCACTGCGCTCGCCTCCTCACACCAGGCTGGCGTTAAGGCTCCCCCCACTGTCTGCAAACCCAACCGTGCCAGGGAAGAGGCCAGAGGCTCCTGTCCACGCAGTCCTGCCCCATCTGCCCGGCAGCACCATGTCCAGCCTGCCCCATCTGCCTGGCAGCACCGCCTCCAGCCTGCCCACTGGCCTTTTCCAGCCTGGCAGGTGTCAGGGAGCGTTTTGCAGGTCCCCAAAACTCAGCAGGAGTCACCCAGTGAGAGATGAGCCTCACCCCCAGAGATGGGGTTGGCTCCACACCATGGCACAGCCCAAGCTGCATCGTGTCCCCAAAACACGGGCTGCCCATAGGGTGACTGTGTGTCAACCCCCTCCCAGCTCCCCGAGGAGGAGGAGGAGGAGAAGGAGGAGGAGGAAGAGGAGGAGGAGAGCTCTGCTGGGACTTTGACTCTTTGCCACCGCCCATCCCAGCAGCCCCACAACACGGGAGGTGCTGAGAGCATCACCCAACTGTCCCAACACCTCATGCCCAGCCCGCTGATGTGAGGGTGGGGGCAGAGGCACCCGGGGCATTCCCACAGGTGGGCTGTGGCCAGGGGTGGGGGCCAGGGCAGCGTCCACACACTCACCTGGGTTCGGATCTGCTGCTCGCGCTCCAGCTTCTCCTGGTGCAGCAACCTCACCTGCTCCTGCTGCTGCTGGAGCTGCACTTGCTGCGCGATCACCTTCAGCTTCTCGGGGTACATGTGGGCTTCCAGGGAGCGAACCTGAACCACAGACAGCCCGCACGTGGGTGGGGAGCCCAGCCTGCTCCTGGCACGGCACCCCCGGGGCAGGGACCCCGCGGGGAGGGTGCAGAGGAGCAGGAGGTCCCGTTGGCTCCGGGGGGGCTCCGGCAGAGCCCGCTAGAGGGCGAGCCCGCCCCACACACGCCGGTCCCGGCCCCGCCGGGTCTCACCTGCTCCTCCAGCATCATGCGGACCGAGCGCTCCTTGTCCAGCTGCTGCCGGAGCTCGATCATCTCCCGCCGCAGATCCTCGGCCTTCTCGTCCTCCCAGATGTCCGGAGAGCCAATGCCCTCATCTTTGTCCTCGGCCCGTCGCCGTTTTGGGGAGGAACCGCTGAACTCCTGCAGTGGGGATGTGGTATCAGGGAACGGGCACCAGCCCCGATGCTCTTCCTGCCATCTGGACCCTGTCTGGATGATGCTGCCCCCTCAGCCACCTCCCACCATGGCTCCTGGCAGAGAAGGGGCTCCCCGTTGCCTCCATCGACATGGGGTGGGTGGGGTCCCACACCCTGTGCGTGCCCACCCTCCTGTCCCTCACCCTGGCTTCTCACACTGTGACACCCCAGAAGGTTCAACCGCGCCACTCCAGAGTCAGAGGTGCCACCAGGCCAGACCCCAACACCCCCAAAATGGGACTCCAGCCCTTCTGCCCCTGCCACGGAAGGGATGTTGGCTTGAACAGTGACAATGTCCCCTCCCCAGCCAGCCAGGATTGCCCCCTCCTGCCCTGTCCTGTCCTGTCCTTGGGGCAGGCACTACCTGGATGAACCGCTTGAGCTGGGTGTTCTGCTGCAGTAGTCGAGTCTTCTCCTGCTCCAGGGAGAAGATGTACTCGGCGGTCTGCTGGAGGATGGCTGCCTGTGGGAGAGCCGGGAGGGGCACGCTGAGGCAGGAGAGGCTCCAGCATCTCCCCCAGCCCCCCACCTCCTACCAAGCTCCCTCCCTGCCCATGAGGCAGCAGCACTGCACTTTGCCCAGCCCCAGCATCTCCATCCAGGGTCTGCTTCACCCCAGGGCCTCCCCTGGGTTTTCCACCATGGTGTACCTCATGGTTCAACCATCTCAAGAACCTGACCAGCTGCCCCGTGCTGCCCCTTTGCTCCCCTCCGCAGCCAGGCCACCTCGCCACAAGCCACCCTGCTCCCAGGGTGTGGAGCCCTGTGACACACACCCAGCCTGCTCAGGGACACCAGACTAGCAACGCACACCCACTCCCACCAAGGAACAGTCCCCACAAGGCACCTCCATCAGTGAATTAACACACACAAGTACCCCCGAGTACTCCAACAGCCCCCTGCTGCCCGACCAGCAGCACCAAAGGCCTCCATGTGCCAGACCAGCACCTGCATCCCACACTGCCCCGGCCCCAGTGATGTCCCACTCACCTTGCTGAGCTTCTCCCCATCCGTGTGCGGGATGAGGGTTTTCAGAGACTGGAAGCCAGCATTGATGCTCTGCATCCGCCGCCTCTCGTTGCTGTTGGCGATTTCCCTGCGTATCCGCCGCTCCTGGTCCCGCTGCGTCTCCGGAGTCAACGGGATGTTAGCCAAGCTGCAAGGGAGGCACGGGGTTAGGGAGGAGAGGGCTACACCCCTGCCACTGGCTCACCCCTGCCCCAGCCACGCTCTGCATTAAGGATGCTGAACCACCAAAGGGACAGGGACCAACGGCGAGGACGACGGTCACGGCGCTGGCAAATACAAAAGTGAGTGGGTGGGTTTCCCCAAAGCTCTGGGAGACACATCAACTGGAGAGCAGCCCAGCTGCAGCCCCCCAGCTCTGCCAGGCTCAGACACGAGCTGCCCATTGCCAAGCCTGGGTAAGGGGAGCCGAGGGGAGGGAAGGCACAGCGGAGACCCCTGGGCAGGCGGGGAAGGCTGCGGGCCGGCCGGCTGGGTCTCCGTGGGGCCGGCCGGCGTGTGTGGCCCCGGGAAGGCAGCTCCCTCCCTCCCGCCCTGCTGATGGCTTCCAGATGACAGCTCCCAGCAGAGAAGCCCCCGTCCCACCCCAAGCCGCAGCTCCCGCCTGTTTCCTGCTGCCGCCTCCTCACCCCTTGCGCCCTCACCCCACAGATGGGCCAGGAAACGCGTCCCAGAGCCAGCAACGCCACCGGCAACAAGTGGGGATGGTGGTGGGGAGGACTCTAGCCAGCAACCGTGGCTTTGGAGCACAGGACCCAAAAAAAACCCCCCACTATGGGGGGCCAGCTCCTTCACCCACATCCCACCTCTTCCCTGAGCCAGCCCGGGGAGCAGGAGGACTGAATCCAGGCAAGGGTTTTGCATGATGGGGACAGCGAGCCCGCTGGGCAGCAGCTGCCTCCAGCAATTACCAAGTGCCAGGGCATTAGCTGGCCATTCCACCAAACCACCACAACCAGCAGCCCCTGCCACGCCGCCGGCCATTTCACCTCCCCTCTGCTCTCCCAGGGTGCACACAAGCACCCAGCACCCACCAGCTGCAAGTCTGGGCGCCGGCGATGCCACAAGGCACTGAAGACTAAACACAAGGGCTGGGCTGCTGGCGAGATAAGGCAGCTTCAGCATCCCACCAAGGTGCCCAGTGGCTTCAGGACAAGGAGATGGGACCATCCTGCTAGACAGCAGGCTGGAAAGCAAAGCCCACAGCACCCTGCCTTCCTGGCAAAGCTGTGAGGAAACCATGGAGGTCTGGGAGGTTTAAGGGGCACCTCACAGTGCCCAGAGCCTCCCAGGCCACCCATCATCTGTTGTGACCGGGGAACGCACCACAACTCCTCTGAGAGGTGCTCCTTCCCACAGGGCTGGGGAAGGATCCCAGCACAGCCCAGGGCAGACAGAGAAGATGTTGGTCCCAGCTGCTGAGGCAGCATCCTGGTGCAGGCTGGTGCTGGGTGCTGAGCACCCACTGCACCGGGTCCCTCCCATGCAGCTCCCGGGGGCTGCAGAGCCAGGATGGGTGCCTGGGGGTCTGTCCCACCTGGGGCCACGTTCTGCATGGAACAAGAGCCGCCCACAGCAGGATGGTGGCATTGGGCTCCTATCTGACAGTGCCCATCATCCATCTCCCTGCTCCCGCCAATGCCCAGCCCCCCAAGCCATCCCCCAGACACTCCAAACCCTGGCAGGTCTCAGGGACACTGTCCCTTCGCACAGGAAGGGTGTCTCCCCAGCACAGTGATGCTTGGTAGGGCCAGGGAGGTGGCCAGAGTGCCACTCTGGGATGTTGAGCCACTGGCCGTGGCTGTGCAAAGGGAATGAGGTGGAGAGGCCCAGGACTGGGCAGCACGGAAGCAGTTTCTTAACTGGTGGGGAAGGAGGAAGAGCCTGCTTCCTCGCCGGCAGACCTCCTGCAACCTGCCCCAGCTGCTCTTCCTGGGAAGAGACCTGAGAAGTGACAGCTACACATGGAAAGGGGGTTACAACCATGTGAATTCAGAAGCCACCCTAGCACCCAGTACTGCCAGGGATGGGACAGGACAGAGGCAGGGGAGCAGCTGGCACCCACCAGAGCCTGGTGTAGGAGAGAGGCCCTTGAGATGTCCCTGCCACCCATCGATGCTGTGGGGTTTGGGTCGGGCAAGTGGGATTTGGTCCATCCCACCCTGGCACAGCCCAGCAAGGACGTCACGCCTGCCCCAACCCCAAGAGAAACAAACCCACAGGGGTGCCAGAGCCACTGCTGCCATGCTGCCACTGGCTGGCAAGCGGGCTGGGGGCTTGGCAGGCCCACAGCAGACACCCGCTCTGGCCGCTGCTGCCCACATCTACTGCTCTGCTTTGTGCTGGCAAGCAGGGGAGGCCCGGCTCCACAGGCAGGGCATCCCCAAGCTTGCAGGCAGGGTACCCTGAGCTCCTTGAGGTCACAGGCAGGGCGTCCCTGAACTTGGAAGCAGGGCACCCCCTGGCTCACCAAGCTTGCAGGCAGGGTACACCCACACACAGGCAGGGTACACCCCCACAGAGGCAGGGTACACCCCCACGGGCAGGCAGGCTGGCCCCCAGCACACCCCAGGCCCCCAGCTCGGGCAGCAGAAAGGCGGTGAGGCTCCTTCAGCGCTCAGACCTGTGCCTGGGGTGGGCGTGGGGTGACTCCAATCCCGAGCCCCGGGCAGGGTGGCCGCATTTCCCTGCCCCAGGCAGTCGCCCTCCCACCCGGGTCACAGCCGCCCGCACAGACCAAGGCGGGGGACCCCGGTGAAGCCGCCCCACCACCTTGGGACCCTGCCCCGCGGCCGGACCCCCCGGGGGCCGCAGGTGTGGGTGCTCCCCAAGCATCACCGGGGACGCAGCCTTCGCCCACCGCCCCCCCCCCCCCCCCCGCCCCCGGGTGAGCGTGCGGGGCCCGCGGGGCAGGGCCGCGGCACCCCGTGGGGCTGGGCTGTCCCACGGCCCGGCTGGGCCCCGAAGGGCCGGGGCCGCCCCACACGTGTAGCGGGGCCTGGGGCTGCCGAGGGCCGCCGCGCGGCGGGGCTGGGCCCGGAGGGGCCCGAGCCGCCTTCGCAGGGACTCCACGGGCCCGGGGCGCCCCACGGGGCCCCGAGGGGCCCGGGCCGCCCCCCACGCGCGGCAGGGCCCGGCCTTTCAGGCCCGCCCCGCGGCGGGGCAGGGCCCGGAGGTGTGTGTGTGTGTGTGTGTGTGTGTGTGTGTGGCGGGGAGGGGGTGGCGCGGGAACCCTGTGCCGCCCCACGGGTGCCGGAGCAGCGAGGGCCGCCCCGCGTGGCCCCCAGGGGCCTGGGCCGCCTCCACGCGTGGCAGGGACGCGCCCGCCCACCGCCTCCCCGCCAGGCCCCGCCGGCTCGCAGCGGCCCTGCGGCTCCAGCCCTATTGCCGGCCGGGGGCGGTGGGGGAGCTGGGGGTCCCCGCAATCCGCCGGGGCTCCCCCTCCGCGTCCCCGGGCTTTGTGCCGCCGCCTCCCCGCACTACATGTCCCGGCAGCCTCGGCCACGACCCGCCTCCTCCGGGAGGGCTGCAGAGTCACGGCCAGGCCCGGCAGTAAACACACACCCCCCCCCCCGCGCACGCCCCGCCGGACCCCCCCCCGCGCACTCCGCCGAGCACCCCCTCCTCCAGAACCCACCCGCGCCCCCGCGGGGGAAGGGGCCCGGGGGGGGGAGGGAGGGGGGAGCGGGCGGGCGGGCGGGCGGGCGGCGCCTCCCCCCTCCCGGCCACGCGTGGCCGCCCGGCCCCATGTGCGCGGCCAGGACCACGTGCGGGCGGTGGGGCTGCGGCGGCCGCGCCGCGCTTCCCCCCCCCACACACACGCCCCACGCCCCCCGCCCGCCTCCAAATTCGCCCCAACACCTCCCCCCACCCCTAAAAAACGCACGTTCCCCGGCTTTCTCCCCCCCCAGAGCCGGCGCTCCCCCCGCGCCCCCACCTGCAGAGCCCGCCGATGACCTCCTTCTCGGATTTCCTGAAGTGCTGCAGGGACGGCACCTTCTGGGCCGGCACCATGAAGTACTCCATGCCGGGGCGGCGGTGGAGGGGGGGGCAACGGCCGGGCCCGGCTCCGGCGGCCTCTGCCTGCGGCTCAAGGCGGGAAACAGCTGGTGCGAGCGCGGCGGCTCCCGCCCGCCCGCCGCCTCCCCCCGCCCGCCTGCCCGCCCCCGGCGGCGCCGCCTCCGCCAGCCACCGGCCCATGTAAACAAAGGACGGCGCGGGGAGGGGGGAGCGGGGGGGCTGGCGGAGGGAGCGGTCCGCGGCACCACCCCCCACGCGGGGGTGTGGGAGCTTCTCCCGTCCTACCTCGTCCCGTTCCGCCCTGACCTGTCCCGTCCCCATCCCGTCCCGTCCCTGTCCTGCCTCCAGCCCGTCCAGCCCTGGCCCCATCCCATCCTGACCTGTCTTGTTCCAATCGTATCCCGCCCTGTCCCATCCCATCCTGGCCTCTCTTGTCCCCGTCCCATCCTCATCCCATCCTGCCCCAGCCCGAGCTTATCCTATCCCACCCCATGCCAAGCTGACCTGTCTGGTCCCCACCACGTCTTATCCTACCCCATCCCACCCCACCCTAGCCCCATCTCATCCCATCCCGAACTGTCCTATCCCCACCACATTTTATTCCACCCCATCCTACCCTATCCCCATCCCATCCCAACCTGACCTGTTTTACTCTGACCCCATCCTACCCCATCCTGTTCTGTCCCCTTCCCATCCCCATCCCATTCCATTGTGTCCAAACTCATCCGTTCCCATCCCATCCTATCCTGTTCCCATCCTATCCTGCCTTTGCTCCATTCTGCCCCATCCTATCCTATGCTGCCATATTCCTATCCCATCTGATCCTATCCTATCCCATCCTATCCTATTCTGCCCTATTCCTATCCTAACCTATCCTACCCTATCCCATCCTATCCTATCCCACCCTACACCATCCTATCCTGCCCTATTGACATCCGATTCCATCCTGGCCTGTCCTATCCCTGTCCCATCCGTTGCCCCCTTCTGATACCATCCCATCCTTTCCTTATTCCTATCCCCATTTCCATCCCATCTCATCCCCAGCTGGGTCTGGCAGCCCTCCAGTTCCCCCCACCGCCCAGCATCCTGTGGTGCTGTCCCCCAACTCTGCTGTATGGGGGTGCTTGGGGGCAGGGGGCTTTGGGGACTAATGTGGGAGTTGGCAGGGGGGCACAGAGCTGGCAGGGGTGCCTGGAGGCTGCAGGGGGTCTTGGGGCTCCAGGGGGGGCTGGCAGGGGCCATGGGAGATGGCAGAGGGGTCTGGGAGCTGCAGGGGGGTCTGGGGGCTGACATGGGCCATGGTTGCTGGAAGAAGGCACATGAGACTCAGGGACCCCCCAGGCGCTGTAGGGGCCCAGGCAATCCCCACCACCCCCTACCCACAGCCCCCCTCCCCACACTTCCTGCGTGGGGGCAGGGCCACTAGAGCAGGGGGACACGGTGACCCACCGAGGGAGGTCCTGGAGATAGCTCGGCACCCCGGGAGGGCAGGATCCGGCCCTGCAGAGCAGGGTGGGCGCATCCTCCCCCCTCCCCAAGCCCCCCAGCCCAGCCCCGCTCCGGAGCTGGCAGGACAGGTTCTGCCTGGTCCCTGCCTGTCCCGGTGGGCCCCCTGCCCATCCCTCTGCGGGAGGTGAGGCCTCACCCTCACCGCGGGGGCTGCGGCATTCCCCCACGGCGGGGGGATGCCTGGGGGTCCCTTCCGTCCCCGTCCCCCCGCTGGCTGGCTGGGGGTCAGGGGCTGGCAGGCAGCGCTCTGGTGGTGGTCCATCCAGGCTGTGGCATCACCCAGCTGCTCGGTGCAGAGACTGGGGGGACTGGGGGGGGTCCCCCAACCTCCGCTGTGGTGCCTTATTGCCCCCCACCCCCCCGGAGCTTCCCACATCACTGCTAAACAGTGGGAGGGGTCCCCAAAACCGTGCCGGTGGCTGTCCCTGCTCGCATTTTGCCTGTGAGTGGCAAGGGATGGGGTGTCCCCAGAGGGGGCTGGGCTGTGCCCCCCATCTGGGAGGATTTGGGGACTGGCAGAGTGAGGTGACATTGGTGTCCAGTGAAGGGCGACGGGGGGGAGGGACGACGACACAGAGCCACCCTGCCATCACCGTCATATGTCCCCAGCCCCACCGGGGCCACCACCCACGTGGGTGGCATTGAACCCCCCCCCAAGTCCCCGAAACCGCACCATTTCTTTTGGGGGGGTGGGGGCGGGGGACAAAGGTGCCGGGGTTCACATCTCCTCCCATTTCGGGGGAAAGCCGTCAAAAACGCCCCAAAGGATGACCCCGCGCTGGCAGCTGCTCTGCAGCCACCGGCCCCGGAGGAGGAGGAGGAGGAGGAGGAAGACGAGGAGGAGGAGGTCCCTAACAGCGGCACAGCGGCTCCCCCCCCAAAAACCCCACGGGTGGGGCGTGGCTTCGGCCACCCTGCTCAGAGCGCGCTGCCCCCCGTGTGTCCCCCCCGTCCTGGGGCAGGAATGTCAGAAGCACAGCGGGTCCCCCACCCCAAAACCACCCACTGCCACCCCAGCCCCACGGGGTGGGGGGGGGGGGGATGACATCGGCCAAGCGCGTAGGACGCTGCTGCCCCCCACTCGTGTCCGTCCCCCGTCCCCCCCGTCCCCCCCCCGTTCCTGGCGGGGCTATTGAGGACACGGCAGCTGCGCCCCACCCGCAAAATCCCCACGGGCGGGGCGCGCCCTCGGCCACCCGCGCGGGCCAGTGCCCCCCCCCACCCCGCGGGCCCCGGGGAGGGAGTTCCCCCCCCGCCACCCCCCCACCCCCCCCCCCCCGGTGAGGGCTGCAGCATCCGGGCCGGCCCCGCCACATCCTGCCGCCGGAAGGAGCCGCGGCCCCGGCGCCCCGGGACAACCCCCCCCGAGGGTGACGTCATGCGGAGGCCCCCGCCAGGCGTGACGCCAGCCGCGCTCGGTGACGTCACGTAGACGCCGGGCGGCGCCGCTTCTGCGGGGAGGGGGATCCCACCACCCCCCGACCCCCCCCCGGTGTGAAGACCCCCCCCCCCCCCCCCCGTCGTCCCCGGTGCGGGGGCGGGGAGGCTGCTCCGGTGGGCGCCGCCCCTCGCTTCCTGCGCCGCCGCCGGGGGTCCCCCCCGCCCCGCCACGTCCCCGGGGGGGGACACGGACACACCCGGGGGAAGGGGGGGCCTCGGCTCTGCCGCAGCGCCGGGGTGACCTTGCGGAGGGGGGGCGGGGGGGAGGGAGCGCGTGTGGTGTCCCCGCGTGTCCGTGCGTGTGTGTCCCCCCCCACGGGGCGGGGCTCCCCCCTCGGTGGTGTCGTGTCCGCCCCCCTCAACCCCCCCCGCACGCCGTGCCCCCCGGTGCCCCCCACGGCGGGGAGGGGCCGGCCCCGGCCCCCGCCCAGCTCCCGCCCGCAGCCGGGGCCGGGCCGGTCGGTGCGGGGCGGCCATAAATCACGGCGGGCAGAGCCCCCGCCCCGCCGCCGCCCTCCGCCGCCGCCGCCCGGGGGACCGGGGAGGGGGGGGGCAGAGAGCCGCCGCCGCCCCCGCCCCCAGCCCCTGCAGATGTGGCGGAGCGGCCCGGCGGCCCGGCAGCGGGGGGGCCCGCTCCGCCAAACCCCGCTCCCCGCCTGCCGCCGGCGCTGAGCCCCCGCCGCAGGTACGGTCGCGCACCGGGGACCGGCGCTTTGTCGCGCCGCCGCGCCCGCGGAGCGGAGGCGGGGGGGGGGGGGGGGAGGGAGGGAGGTGTGAGGATGCTGCTGCCGCCACCGGAGCGGGGGGGACCCTCCTGGGAAGCCCTTTCCTTTCCCCGCCCCGAAGGGAGCGCCGGGACCCTACCCGGGGAGGGTTGGAGGGGGGGGGTCGCGGGGCTGGGGGGGGGGTTGTCTCTGGCCGGGCACCTGCAGCCCCCGCCCCGCGTGGGGGGACCGGTTTGGGAGGGGGACGTGGTCCCGACGCAGCCTCCGGGCACCGCGCGGGGGGGGGAGGGGGGAGAGGGAAGGCGGCGTGAGCGTGGGGCTCCCCCGGGGGACACGGGGGTGCAGAGAAGGGACACCCCGCTGCCTGGGGCGCGCTGCGGGGTGGCTGTCACCCCCTTTTTCCCCCGGGCGGCTGTCCTGACCTTGGCCGTGGGGTGGGGGGCTGCGATGGGGACGAGCTGGGTGGCTCTCCGCGGCTGCGGGCCCCCTCCCCCCTTCCCTCCCGGGGACCCACCAATGTCCCCACCGTCTCGGGGGTCTTTGGCCCCACACTGGCGGTGCCGCCCCTCACCGGGCCTGTCGGTTCTGTGGCCTTGGAGGGCTGAACTGTGAGGTAGGGGTGCCCAGGCTGCGCCGGCACCAGGGTTTGGGGAGGTGGTGGTGTCGGGGGCTCTGATGGCCTGTCCAGGGTGATACCCCCCGGTGCCAGCAGCGGGGCCGAACGCTGCCACAAACTGCTGCAGGGGCTCGGCTCCCGCCCCTCGCGGAGAAACCCCTCTGCCAGTGGCCCCCTCCCTTTCCCCGGGCCTTTGTGTCACCCTGCCGTGACCGCATCCCCCCTCCTCCGGGGTCCCCGTGTCCCCCCCAGCCCGGGCCCGCCACGCTACCGAGTTCGGCCGGTTCCACGGGGAGATGGGGACCAGCCCCATCCCGTCCCCGCCCGCTCGGGCCGTGTCCCCAGGCAGAGGTGGCAGGGTGCGGGGCTGCTGGCACCCCCGCGGGGCTGTTACCGGGGAGGGGGCTGCTCTCGGCCCCCGACGGGTTCCCCGCAGACGCCACGCGTGGCACTGGTCTCGGCGTGGGGACCGAGCCGTGGCCGCTCCCTTGGGGGCTGCCATCAGCCCGGGCGGTGTGGGGTGCCGGCTGCCGGCGGGGGGACACACACCACACGACACTGGGGGTGACAGGCTGGGGATGCGAGGAGCGGCCCCCCGACCTACTCGTGGGCTCTGGCGGGGAGCGGCGGTGCCAGCGCCGCCCGGAGCGGGACGGGGACGGGGGGGGGGGCGGCGGGTCCCGCGGAGTCCTGTGTCCTGCCAGCGGTGCGGGCGGTGACCCGGACGGCAGGGCCGGATCCTGCACACCCACCCATGCCCCCCTTTTTCCCCCTCCCTCCCCCTTCCAACCGGCACAGGGGGGTCCCGGGGCTGCCCGGCCTTCGCCACTGTGCCAGCCCGCTGCCGCCAGCCCTGCCAAGAGTCGTCAGAGCCGTGCCGCCGCGGCGGAAGGGGGAGGGAGGTCCGGGGGGGCTGACCCCTGCCTGCAGCGGGGGTCGGGGGGGCTGAGCCCTGCCTGCGGCGCTGGCGCTGCTCCCGGCCCGCCCAGCTCCGGGGTCACCGTCCTCTCCGGGGCTGCGGGTGGCATCCCGTACCGCCGCCATCCCCGAGCCCACCGTGCGGCCGGGGAGTCTCTGCCCCGCCCCCCCCCCCGCTCCCCCCTCCCGTTCCCGCACTGTTCCTGGCGGGTTTTGTGCCGCAGCTGGGGGGGGGGGGGGTGCGGCCGGGACACCCCAGCCGTGCCAGCAAGGAGGTGGCCCGGAGACCTGGCACCCCGCCGGCTGCACCGGGGTCACCCCGGGTCCCCCCCGTCCTGCCAGCTGGCTGGGCAGCGGGGGGGGGGGAGGGGGGCAGGGGGGAGGCTGATGGCTCCCGGGGACCCCAGCCCGGCCAGTGGGGCTGGGAGGGGAGACGGGGGAAGGCGCTACCCCCGGCCCGGCGGCCCCCGCCCGGCCTGGGAAGCCCCGGGTCCCAGCGCCGCGCCAGACTGGTTTGGACTGGCATGGCGGGGGAGGATAGGGGGGTGCTCACTGGGCGGCCGGAGGGGAAGCGGGGCTGGGGCTGGGGCTGGGGCTGGGGCCGGGCTGGCAGCGCCTGGCGCGGGCAGGAGAGGCCGTGGGGAGGGGGAGCGGAGCGGGCAGCAGCAGGCAGCAGCAGCAGGCAGGGGCCTCTCGCGGGGGCCGCAGGTGCCGGGGTGGCCAGGGCGTCCGGCCAAGCCACCGCGGGGCTCGGGCTCGGCCCCGGCCCGGAGGGGCCCCCGCGGCGCCCCGGCCCTGAGCGGGGCCGGTTCCCAGGAGCGGCGGCGGTTTGGCAGCTGCCCGCCCGCCTGCCCGCGGCCGCGCTGGGAGGCCCCTTCCCCACCCGCCCTGCCTGGGGCTGCCTGCGCCGGGACCCCCCAAACGACATCCCTGGAGACGTGCGGGTACGGCCGCCGTGGTGGGACCAGCTCGTTTGCGTGTCCCCCACACACCCCGTGGGACCCCCCATCTCTGGGGGGGGGCCGTGGGGCCCCATTCTGTTTCCTCGGCTCCCACGTCCTGGCTACGGGGTGCTTCCCGCTCCCCCCGCGCCGTCCATCGGTCCGTCCACCTCTCCTCGAGCTGTACTGCCGGGCCGTGGGGCACCGGGGGGTGGCTGGAGCCTGAGAGCGATGGAGGGCTGGGGGCAGGGAGCCCGGGGGTGCAGGCCCCGCTCTGGGGTGCAGGGGGAGAACCCCCTACTCTGGGGCGAGCCCTTGTGGCCGTGGGGGCTCGGGAGGGTGGCTCTGCCACAAGAGATGGGACCCTGCTATGGGGCTCGGGCACGGGCCATGGTGGGGCTCGGGAAGATGATCCCCCCGCAGGGCAGGGGGGGACGTTGCGGGGCTGTGGGACCTTGGGACTGGGCGCAGCCCCACGGCCGGGACGAGGGCATCTCCGCGGGGGGGTGCGGGCGGGGGGTCCCCGGCCACTACTCCACCCACCCCCCCCACCCCCCCGGCCGGGCCCCACGCCCCCTGCGGCTCCTCCGCATTCCTCAGCGTCTGAGCCGGGCTGGACCCCCGCCAGCGCAGGGGGGCCCCGCCGGCGGGGCAGGGCGGGGGCCGGGCCCCCCGGGGTGGGGTGGGGATGGGGGCCCATTGCCACGTGTGCTGGGTGCGCCGTGTCCCCCCACCCCGAGACACGGCCCCTCGGCCACCCCCATCCCGCTCCGGGCCATGCGGGGGGTCTGGGGGGAAGGCACAGCCGGGGGACCGGAGGCGCCAATGAGGTTGCCAAGTGTCGGGCACTCACTGCTGCGCTGAGCTGCCCGTTCTCAGCCGCCTGCCCGATGAGTGGCGGCCGAGCCATGGGGGTGGCAGTTTGGGGAGGGGACAGGGGTGGGGACTGAGCGGTGTGGCCGGGCACTGTGGTGCTTGTCCGTAGCACGGGGTGCCCGGGTTCCCCCCCCAACCCCATGTCCTGGGAAGTGGGGGGGTGCTTGCCGTGTTGTGCCGAGCCGGCAGGCAGCCCCCGCCCGGCCCCGGCAGGCAGCGGCGTTGGCCGGCGGGGAAGGGGCCCCGGCGGGGGAGGAAGCTCTGCCGCCTCCGGGGCTGGGGCCAGCGGGCTCGGCCGCCCGGGTCACCGCCGGGCTGGTGGCCGCCACCGCCCTCCTCCGCTGGGAAAGGCCTCCCCGGGGCGAGCCCACGGGGACGGAGGGACGGACGGCGGGGGTGGAGGGGGGGAACATGGTACAGGGACGCCGCAGCTGCGGGCCCACGGGTGCCCGGGGGATTTGGCAATCCCCGGCGGGGTTTGGTCATCGGCCAAGGGGCTGTGCCCGCCCCGGGGGTTGGCGACATGGAGAGGACACACTGGGGACACCGAGGGGCTGGGGGGGGGGGCGGGGGGAGCCCGATGCCCTGCCCTTTGCCCGCCGCGGGAGGGGGCCGCAGCAGGGAGGCTGGAAGGGACGGCGCGGTGCCGGTGCGGAGCAGAGACGGGCATGGGCGTGGGGCCGGGCTGGGGCGATGCTTCGGGTGGGACCGGTACCCCCAGTCCCCATCCCCGCAGTGACCCCCGCGCCTACCCCGCAGAGCCCGCCCCGACACCATGCATTCGCTGGAGGAGCCGCTGGATCTCAAACTGAGCATCTCCAAGCTGCGAACTGCCCGGGAGAAGCGGGGTCCCCCCGGTCCCAGACCCCGCGGTCCCCAGCGCTCGGACGCCCCGCCGGCCGGGGATGGCCGCGGGGGGAGCCGGGGGGGTCGCCGGGCAGTGCCGACCTCACCGTCCCCAGGTCTCCTGGCACACTCCGGGCTGGCGGAGCCGCGGGACGGGCGCTTCCCCGCCGCCCCGGTGCTGGACCTCAGCCTCTCCCCCCGCTCCGGCGGGGAGTCCCCGGCCGGCAGCGCCTCGCTCTCCCCCGAGCGCCGGGGCAGCGGGGACCTGCCCGGCCCCCTCACCCCCCACGTAAGTACGGCTGCCTCTGTGTGTTTTCCCCCCCGCGATGCCCCCAGCCGTGGGGGCTGTGCCCGCAGCGGTGCTCCCGGCCTTGGCGGCGAGCCCGGCGCTGCCGGAGCCCGTGACGCAGCGGCCCCCCCCTCTCCCACCCCCTGCTCCGGTGTGTACACACACCCTGGGGTCAACGGCCCCCCCGCCCCGACCCCACTGGCATCCCCGGGAGTGGGAGGGTGTCGTCTCGGGGGGGGGGGGGCTCTGAGGGGCTCGGGGGGGGCTCCATTGCCCACCGTGCCCTCCCCGCTCGGGCTCTGTTCCAGGATTTCCAGTCCCTGCGCTACATCGACGGCCTTCCCAGCTCCTTCCAGTTCTTCCTGCCGCTGGGGGCAGGGGGGGCCCTGCACCTGCCCCCTGCCGCCTTCCTGCCCCCCAGCAAGGAGAAACGCCTCCCCTCCGAGCTGCCCCTGCCCAAGCAGCTCGTCTGCCGCTGGTCCAAGGTCAGCAGGGAGGGATGGGGGGGGTATGAGGCTGGGGGATGTGCAGAAGCCTTGTGGGGCTGGGATTGGGGATAGAAGACGGGGAGGCCATGCAGGGGCATTGCCAGGATGGGGGGCACAGAGGGGCGTTTTGGGGCTGGGGAGAGGATATAGGCCTGAAAAGCCACAATAGAGCTTTGTGAGACTTGGGGCGGGGGGCATGGGGGCACGTGGGGAGAGGTGAAGGCTGGACTGGGCATGTTGGAGAGCTGGGGGCCATGAAGAGGGGCCAGAGGTTTGATATGGGGCTGGTATGTGTGTGTGTGTCATGCAGATGCTTTGTTGCAGATGGTGATATAGGGCTGGGATATCACACAGGGGCGTTGCTGGGGGTGGGGCGCACACAGGCCCACTTTGGGGGTCATGCAAAGGGCTGTTACCATCTCCCCAGATGGATGGGAGATAGGGGTGGGTGAGGGGCAGGGTCTGGCCCTGGTGGGGGCCCCAAGGTGCTGGGCCCCCTCACCTCCAACCCCCAGCATCCCCCCCTACAGTGCAACCAGTTCTTCGACCTCCTGCAAGACCTGGTGGACCACGTCAACGACTTCCACGTCAAACCCGAGAAGGACGCGGGGTACTGCTGCCACTGGGAGGGCTGCGCCCGCCACGGCAGGGGCTTCAACGCCAGGTGGGCTGGGGGGAGATCACCATGCCTCCCTCCGACATGGGGTGCAAGGTCCTGGGGGGGCTGGATGATCATCCTGTCCTGGGTGTCCAGGTCCCCCCAGCCCATAGTCAGGGACAAGGAGATGTCCTGGGGGCTGACACATCCCCCTCAACACCCCCCCCAACCCTGGCAGGTACAAGATGCTGATCCACATCCGGACGCACACCAACGAGAAGCCGCATCGCTGCCCCACCTGCAACAAGAGCTTCTCCCGCCTGGAGAACCTAAAAATCCACAACCGCTCGCACACAGGTCAGTGCAGGGCCCTGTGCTCACCCTGGGATGAAGGAGCTTGGGCTTGGGAGGGGGGATGACACGACCCAGCAGGGGGGACACAGGCAGACGGGGAGCCTGCCCCTGTCAGCCCTGGCGCTGTGCCGTCCCGCAGGCGAGAAGCCCTACATCTGCCCCTACGAAGGCTGCAACAAGCGTTACTCCAACTCCAGCGACCGCTTCAAGCACACCCGCACCCACTACGTGGAGAAGCCCTACTCCTGCAAGATGCCGGGCTGCCACAAGCGCTACACCGACCCCAGCTCCCTCCGCAAGCACATCAAAGCCCACGGCCATTTCGTCTCCCCTGAGCACCCGGAGATGCTCAAGGTCCACCCACCTCCCAAAACGCCCCTGGGGTCAGCAGAGGTGCCCTACGTTAACGGGGCGCAGCTCGTGATCCCCAACCCCGCCGCCCTCTTTGCTCCCCCAGGGCTGCCGGCGTTGCCCATCCCTTTGGCGCCCGCACCGCTCGACCTCAGCGCCTTGGGCTGCGGTGCCGCCGGCGCGCTGCCCGCCCTGCCCGGCCCCGTCCTCCCGCTCAGTGGTGGCCCCTTGAACTTGGCCAAGAGCCCGCTGCTGCCCTCGCCCTTCACGGCTGGGCTGGGGCTGCCCGTCATGTCGCTGCTGGCCGGCGGGGCCAAGGCCGAGGGGGAGAAGGGCGGCGGGGCCGAGGGGCGGCTGCCCAAGGTGGGCAAGGGGCCGGAGAGCCGTAAGGAGAGGTGCGAAAGGACGGAGCCGGGGCGGCCACGGGTGCCCCCTGAAAACCTGGCGCTGCTGCCAGGGGCCGTGCTCGACCTCTCGTCCGGTGTGGGCTCGGGGGGCAGCCCCGAGGTGCTGCCCCCCGGCTGGGTGCTCATCCCCCCTGGCTCCCTGCTGCTCAAACCCGCTGCCGTCAATTGAGGGGTCTGACTGAGGGGTCTGACGATGCCCGGGGCCGGCCGCCGGCCTGGCGGGCAGATCCCACTCCCTGGGGGGTGGGTGGGGGGCATCACCCCCTCCTCCTCCTCCTCCTCCTCCTCCTCCTCCTCCTCCTCCTCCTCCTCCTCCTCCTCCTCCTCCTCACTGCAGCCCCCCAGCCCTGGTGGGGCCTCGCTCGCGCTTTTAACCGTCACGAAAGAAGAACGGACTCTTCTGAGAAAAGCAATAATCCTTCGGTGGCCGGAGCTGGCCACAACCCCATGCCAGGGGGCAGCCATGGGGGTACGGGGCAGGGGGGGTGTGGGGGTGTCCCCCTGCCCCCCTCCCCATTTGGGCAACCGGAGATGCCGCTATTTATTTCTCAACCAGCCCACTGCTCTGACAGGGCCCCGGTTGGGCTCATCTGCTGCCGCCGACTTGGCGTCTCCTTGCCCGAGGCCTCAGCATCGCTGGTGCCAGCATGGGGGGGGGGTGTCCCTGCAGCCCCCAGGCTCCTGCCGTGGGGACAGCGGGGGCAACAGCTCAGGGACCAATTGCTCCTGCAGCCCTGAGCTGTACCCAGCCACGCCATCCACCCCCAGCCGGACAGTGTGGCTGCGGGCAGTGCCGTAGCCATGGCCCCTCGGCGCGGTCCTTGCTGTGCCAGGCCCAGCTGGCTGGGCACATAGACCGGCCCGGTGCCCACCCAACATCCCTCCTGCTCCCCTTGCTGCCTCCCCGGCCCTCCCCGTGACAAGGCACACGGCCACGTGTGCCGCTTGCCGCGCCGGCTCCGCGCCGGGGCAGAGCCACCCTGATTAGCTACGTTCATACCTAACTGCGTACCGCGAGCACATGCGGGCAGCGGGCAGCGCGGGCAGGACTCCCCCAGCGAGGTTCCCCCATCAGCCCCTTCCCCAGGTGCCAGGGTGGGCAGGAGCAGGCAGCGTGCCCGGCCTCCACGCGGGCAGCGCCTGGAGCCTCCCCCGGCGCATGCAGGGGGGTCCCACGTACATCCGGCTGCCGGGCAGAACCCCTGCCCACCGCTTTCTCCGAAAGAGTTGGGGGATGGATGCGTCTCTCCCCCCAGTCATGCCCCCCTTCCCCGCTGGAAGGAGCCCCCAGCCCCGCGGGGAGCCGGTCTCCCTGCCCTCACCCTCCTGGGGCCGGGGTGCGGCGGCCGCCCGGCGCTGCCCCAGCCCCAGCATGGCCGCGGGCCATCGACCAGGCCGCCCCGGCCGGTGCACGGTGTACGTTTCCTCGCTCCTTCGTTGGTTTGTTGTTGCACATTCCAGGACATCAGTATTTTAACGGTCTCCAAGTGCCTTTCTATCGTAGTTTCTGGGTTGTTTTTGTTTCCCCCCCCCCCCAGTTGGGCTCCATCGCTGTTAGCGTAGCGTTTAAGGACTGCAGAAGTAAGAGATAAGCTAACGACTATAACACTATATTCCTCCAGGGGAGAGGAAGTTTATTAAGAAAACAATAAAGTGAAGTTGAAGTAAGTTCCTGTTTCAGTCCGCGGTGGCGGCGAGGGCCACCATCAACCCACGGTGGGGGCAGAGCCATGGGACAGAGATGCTCCCCATGCCTGGAGGGCATGGCTGGCTGTTGGACCCCCCAGCTCAGTCCCCACACTGTGGGGCAGCCGTGGTAACGGCACAGAGCTCCCGGCGCTCTCGTGGTACAGAGCCAGAGGTATCCCTGTGCCTGGGCCAAGAGCATCCAAAGCAACCACGAAAATAGCTCTTGCACCACCCCCCACCGGGTGCCATTCGAGCCCTGGCAACCCTCAGTGCCCTGGGGACAGCCCTTCTTTCCCAGCCACCGCCCCCCTCCTCCTCCCTAGGGCAACACCCAGCCCTGCCAGCGCCTCGTGGGGGCTGATCCCCTCCAGGGCAGGGGTCCCCTCCCTCCCTGGGGTGCAGAGCAGCCAGGCCAGGTGCTGGAGGACATGGTGTTTATTGGTGACCTATAAGTTAAGGGTGAGGGGCTGTGGGGGCAGCAGGAGTCACGTTTCAGCTTTCCAGCCCTTCTCCTTCTCGTCCTTGGCCTGGATGCGGAGCTCCTCGTCCAGCCGCTCCTTGGCTCTCACCACCTGCGGGACACGGGGACGAGGTGATGCTGTGATGTGGAGGGACAGGGCTGCCCCCTTCCCCCTCCCCCGTGGTGAGGCTCAGGCTTTGCTCTCCTGAACTGCAGACAGAGGAGGGTGCTGGGTGGGGTGGGGGGAAGGCACTGGGGACCCTCTGCTCACCTTGGACTGCAGGTAGAAGGAGCCTCCCACTGACTTGTCATTCACCTTGAACAAGTGGTCGTAGTTCTGCCAAAAAGAAGCTCCCTCTCAGGTTTGGCTTCTTCACCTTCCCCAGCCCCAAACCCCAGTGGCATCCTGCTCCCCAGGGCAGTGCTGGAAGTGACAAGGGAGACGGTGGGGACATGGCTAGCTCTGCCTGAGCCCCCAGTGTGTCCCCATGCTCCCAGATCAGTGCCTCTGGGAAGCCCACATCCCCTTCCTGGAGCAGCACTGCCAGGCCAATGCAGGGGCCACGGCCCGCAAGCTGCTAATGCCTGTGAGCTGCCAGCATGCACCCAGGGGAACCCTGAACTGGGATTAACTGGGCCCAGCACCGCACCCACACTCCCTCCAGGGACCAGCTGTCACCCCACGCCAGGCTGCAGGGAGGGCAGGGCCCGGCCAGCACCATCCTCCCCAGCCTGGAGGGAGCCTCTACCTTCTGGATCTCCTCTGGGTTGAGGTTTGAGACGTTGAGGATCTGCTGAGCTTCCTGGAGGCTGATGCCGGTGATCCTGGAGGCGGCTGCAGACTGGGGCCTCTCCGAGCGCCCTCGTGCATCGGCCGCCGCTCGGCTCGCTGCCCAGAGACACCCAGGGGGTGAGTCCCCAACCACGCTGCCCACCCCCACCCTTCCCTTTGGGGGCCCCCAGGGCTACACATCGTTAGCCCAGTGCTGGGATGCAGGTGCTGGCCATAGGCCTGGTGGGTGGCCCCTCGGGGTATGGCCCCGGGGAGCAGCGTCGTGTCCCGGGGCAGGGTGGAAGGGGGGTGTGGGGGGTGTGTGAGTGCAGCTGGGCTGCGGGCAGGGCCGGGGGGGCTGCGTGCTGCCCAGGGCAGCTCGACTCGTACCTGCCAACTCCTGGCGCAGCGCCCGCATGAAGGCCCGCCCGACCACCTGGGCCCCGACCAGGATGATCTGTGCCAGGTACTTGGCCTGCGGGGACAACGCTGCTGTCACCGGGCCCGCTCCGTCCCCCGGCCCAGCCCCTCCCCGGCTCCTGGCTCGGCCCGGCCCTGTCCCCTCTCCCCAGGCCCCTCGCAGCGCCCCGGGCCTGCCCGGCATCACCCGCCGCCGCTCCGGGCCCTCTGCCCTGCCCCTGCCCCTGCCCCCCTTCCCTCCCTCCCCGGCTCTGCCCCGCCCCGCCCTGTCCTCCGCCTCCCCGGGCCCGTGTCAGCTGCCCCGGGGCCGGTCCCCCCGCCCCGTCCCGTCCCGTCCCCGCTCACCATGGCGCCGCCGCCGCTTCCGCCCGCGGCTGTCACGGGGTGAGGGAGCGAAGGGCACGGAGGCCACAGAGGCGTGGGAGGAGCGGGACGGCGCGTCTCGCTCTCCCGCGGCGGGCACAGCGCCTCCTGCCGGCTGCCCCCACCCCGGGAGGACCCGCCGCTGGCTGGCCGGAGCCGCGCATGCGCAGTGGCGGGACCTCGGGCGGGACGGGGGGCGGGAAGCGGAGGAGTCCCAGGCCGCGGCCTTGCCCCGGTACCGGCTCCCTGGGGGGGGTCCCTGTGTTTACCCGCCCCCCGCCCGGAATCACGACAGGAGGCGGGTGCTGGTGCAGCAGTTTTAATGGCGGGGCCTGCCCGCGCTGGGGCTGCGCGGCCTGAGGCGGGGCGCGGCCTGAGGCCCAGCCGGGCCGGGCCCCGCCGCGCTGCATCTTCCCGTCCCTCTTCGTCCGGGGGCTCCTCGGCCTGGTCCAGCGGAGTGTCGGGGCGCGGCCTAGTCCTGCGGGAGGCCCGATGTGGGGGGTGAGGGGCGCGGCGGGGCCGGCCCGGCCCCCCACCCAGGGGGACGAACCCTCCACCCAGCACCTACCCACTCGGCCTCGTCAACCCCCTCGAAGGAGTCCTGGGGCAGCGGGTCGTCCCGGTTGCCCAGCCGGGCCACCATGGCACTCAGGAGCTGTGGGGAGCGCAGAACAGAGCCGTAGGGCCTTGGGGCATCGCCCCCGGCCCCGGCCCTGCAGCAGCAAGGTGGTCCCAGGGTGCCCCAGCACCCACCTCCTCCTTTTTCTGCTCATCAGACTTCTCCTCCAGGTACACAGACGCAGGGACGAACTTGCGTGCTGGAGCCTCCTTGGGTGCCTCGCTCACTGGGAGAGCAGTGTCGCCGTGGGGCAGGCGGGCTTTGCCCCACGGCTGACATGCATGGGCCCCCCCCTACACCCATTCCCCCAGGCCTGGAGCCCTCTCCTTACCCCCACACACCCACCTGGAGTCATGTTGGTTGGCCGCAGGCTGATGCGGCGCTGCTGCCCGTCCTCCCCTGCCAGCCAGGCGCTGCCACCAAGGGCCGGCTCCCACCAGACGCGTGTGGGCGGGTAGATATCATCCTGGAAATACTCCTTCTGCGGGGGCAAAGGGTGCTGAGGAAGGGTTCCCTGACTCCTACAGCCTCCCCAAAAGGCAGCTGGGCCCTATCCCACTTTACCTTGACACGTGGCACGCAGAAAGCCACCGGCTCGAGGGAGCTCTGCCCGAGGCGCAGTGCCCGGGTGAACTCCACATCCCGCACCTCGCACGCGGTTTTGGGCAGGAAGACAAAGCCCTGATAGGGTAGAGGCATGAGCGGGGCTTGCTGCAGGTCTGACAGCGCAGGCAGGGGGGGCAGGGACAGGCAGCGCTGCCCTGGCAGCTCCCCTCCTTTACCTTGTGGGGTTCATTGGAGGTGAAGCTGTTACACTCAAGGAAATAAGGGGGCTCGGGTGTCACCTCGTAGATGAAGACTCTGGTGTCACCCTGGGGATGGAGCAAGATGTTGGGGCTGGTAGGGGGGTGCATGGAGGGTCCCTCTGCACTGCTGGGGTGCTGAGGTAGCTGCCCTCTAATTTTTTTTTGGGGTGCAAGTCCTCACCTTGCCAGTGAGGAAGACAACACTGGTATCCTCGTCGTAGAAGGGCAGGAGGGTGGAAGGAGCCACGTCAAGGCCGAGGACAGACAAGGGTCCCTCAGGCAGAGCCTGTGCTCGGTACAGGAGGATCCTCCTCTCGCTGCGGCTGTGAGGAGGTGATGGTGGAGGGGTGAGGGTCACACACCTGGTTGCACGGTGTCCCTTGGGGACCCCTGGTGTGTTCCCCTCTTTACCTATCAAAGCCAGACACGAGGAGGTAGTTGCCACCGCAAACCCAAACCAGGCGTGCTCCACGGCTCCCCTCGGGACCCGGACCCTCCTGCATGGGGTGAAGGTCACTCTGCCTGCTCAGAGACAGCTGCAGGTGCGGGCAGGTGCCTGCTGAGGGGTTCTCCCCCCTCATCCTGCAGGCACCTGCTGGCACTCCTTGCTCTCCATCCCATCCCCATCACCGTGACCATACCTGCTGAGGCAGAGGGCTGCACCGGGGCTCGTAAAGCCGTATCCGCCCGTCTTTGCTCACGGTCGCCAGCTTCTTCCCATCAGGGCTCCAGGCCAAGCTGAAGATCTGGAGGGATGCAAAGGGTGTCCCCTTCCTGGCCAAGATGCACCCCACAGGTGTCCCCACACATGTCATCTCTTACCTGATCGGTGTGTCCCCGCAGGCACAAGGTTTCCCGGCCTGATCTCAGGTCCCAGATCCGTACAGTCATGTCGTAGGAAGAGGAAACCAAGAGGTCAGATGCCAGCGGGTGGAAGCGGATGGAGTAGATCTTCTCCGTGTGACCTGGTAAAGGTGAGTGGTGCGTGGCTGTCCCCATCTTTGGCGGGATGGGGACACCCCCAAGCTGGTTTGTCCCCAATGTGGGGGGTGCTTTGTGCGCCTCCCCACACACCCCTCACCTTGGAGGACGGCTTCAGGCTCCCGCAGGGTCTCCTGCAGCCCTCCCTCGGGGACCCGCCATAGCCGGATCTTGGCATCTTCACCCGCTGCGGCACCAAAACAGATGGGCAGTGGTTAATATGGTGACCTGGTGGGCCTGGCGCTGGGGGGAGCTGGCCTGGTGTGCTCTCCTGGGGACGGTGTGCGTACCAACAGCCAGGCGCCGCGGGTCGAAGGGGTCCCAGGAGAGGTCGGCCACCGCCGTGCCGTTCTGGATGGTGGGCACGGCCGTATCGGGGAGTCGGCCTGGCTTGGAGAGCTGTGGGAGAGAGGCAGGGGGTGACCCGCACTGCGCCCAGCGGCGCCGTGCCGGCTGCCGCGCTGCGCCGGGGTACCTCGAGGATGGCGATCTGGCCACCGGCAGACAGCAGAGGGAGGGCGACGCGGTGGTGGTTGGCGCAGAAGCCGTCGCACTCGCCGGGTGTGGTGAGGCTGAGCCCCCGCAGGTTGGTGAGGTGGGTGTCGCGGTGCAGCACCCTGCCCTGCGTGTGCCGGAAGCGGGAGCTGGGCCCTGGTGCAGGTGAGGGATGCGTGAGCGCCCTGGCGTGGCCCCAGACGGGGGATGCTGAGCCCACCCTGCTACCTACTCACCCAAAATACTCTGCAGGGACTTCTGGCTGGGGCTGCTGGCGAAGCCGCTGGTGGGGCCGGTGCTGGCTGAGAGCGAGGCCGGTGAGGATGGCGAGGAGTAGCTGCTGCCCTCCTATGGGAGAGAGTGTGGGTGGGCAGGAGGGGCTGGCATCCCCTTCCCTGTGGGACAAGAGCAGAGGGGACCCCCTAACCCTTCGTGCCCCATGCTCACACTTCGGTCGGCATCAGGTCCGGTGGAGCTGGCATCAGCTGCCTGCAGCGGTGTGCAGGTGATGACAGGGGAGCTGAAGGTCTCTGTGGGTCTCCGAGCGGGGTGCAGGCTCACCCTCCCCACCTGCTGACAGGCACAGTGATGGGCAGGGGGTGGTGGCAGCCCCGGGCGATGCCACCGATGGGAACACCTCCGTGAGTGACACTGACCTGCTGGTTGTCCCCTGCCCACCATGCCTGGGCACCTGTGGCTGGCACTGTCCCGGCACAGTCAGGGAACAGATCCTCATGGAAGTCCTGGTTGGACTGTGGGAGAGAGGATGGGGCAAGGTGGGTGTCCCCAGACCCTCCCCTCCTGTCACCAGCTGGCACCACCTGGCCCGGAGCACCCCTGGGCACCCCGGGGCACCCCAGGCCCTCCAGCCACACAGCCCGGTCACTGCGAGCTGCATGCCGAGGCCTGTAGGTGTCAGACACTGCCTGGCGTTGGGCTGCCTATGCACCCCTGAACAGCCAGCCTCCCAAACAGCACCCAGCTCCAGCACCGTGGGGTGTGCATGGGTGTAGAAGGGTGCAGGGGGTGCACCATGGCTCGCAGCACCCAGCCCCAGTGCCCATGTTTCACTACCCAGCCTGCAGCTTCAAGGCACCTGGGGTTCAGGATCTGGCATCCAGGGTCCTGCCTCCAACGCCCAAATTTCAGACACTTTAAGTTGCTGTAAGCACCCAGCATTCAAAATCTGACACCCAGCACCCACTGCAAAACAGCACCCAGCACCCACTGCACAACACCCAGCTTTCAGGTTCTGTTTCCCAGTACACCCACCCTCCTGCTTGTTCTCCACCATCAGCACCCAGGTTTTACCTCCTCTCCTACTCCCTCCAGGCTGGGGACCGGGGTCCCCCCACACCCATGCGCCCTTCATCACCCAGTGCTGTTGAGGTGGCACCTGCCAGGTGGCAGCACCCCCCTTACCTTGCGTGGCACCAGGTAGCTGACGGGGACGAGGGCGGTGTCGGTGAGCTGCAGGACACGGAGCACCTCGCAGGCCATGACATCCAGGGCCAGGCGTGGCACGGCGGCCAGGCCGCGGGTGCTGCCCTCCGTCCGGCACTGGGTCACTGGGGGACAGGGTGGGCGTGGAGCAGGCAGTGCAGGCAGGGACAGGGCCCCTGGGGCTGCGGGCAGGGATGTGTCCTGCTTACCTTGCGTGAGCGCTGGCTGCGCAGTGGCCACCTCGAAGCAGTACAAGAGGTTTTCTCCCTGGAAGGGATGGAGGGGATGGGGCATGAGGATGACTGTGGGGAGCACCCTGCTGCACCCCCCGCATCCCTCTTGCACCCATGTGCACCCTGCTGTGCCTCACTACACACCCAGCAAGCTTCTGCATCCTCCTGCATCCCGCTGTACCCTCCTGCACCCTCCTTTACACCCGGCCGCACCCCCCTGCACCCACATGCACCCCTCACGTACCCCCTGCACCCCTCTGGACCCTTCTGCACCCATGAGCACCTCACTGCAGCCCACTGTGCCCCGCTGCACCTCACCACACCCTGCTGCCCCCCCTTGCACCCTGCTCCCATGGGACCTCACCTTCCCCGCCAGCACCAGCAGCCCCGTGTCAGCGTCGTACAGTGGGATGGCCGCGCTGCGAGGGAAGGAGGGTGCTGAGCCCATCGGTGCAGCACCCTGACGGCTGCAGGGACAGACCCTGCACCTTCCCCCAGCGGTGCTCACCCAGGGCTCACCCCACTCAGGGGCAGCACGGGGCAGGATCAGGCCCTGCCCGTGGCAGGAGGGCAGTGCCGGTGCCCGGCGTTGCCCTCGGTGTGCCAGGCTGCTCCCCTGACTTACAGCCCCCCACAGCACAGCCCTCACCATCCCACCCTGGGGAGACAGGTCTGCAGGGGGATGGCGCCTCTGGCTGCTTCCAGCCCCAGCCACGAAGCCGTGCCCAGCTGCGGGGCATAAAGCTCCCAGCCCTGGGCCCGGCGCCCAGCCGTGGCACCCAGCCCCACTCCGGGAAGCCACCGGCACCCACAGGGGAGCCTCGGGGCTGGCCGGGCCGGCTGGGCCGGTTTCCTGCCTGCTGCCTCACCCGTGCCAGCCAGCCCGGGGAGCACCCGTGGCCGGGGCTGTGCCAGCTGGAGCGTGTCCCTGCTCCCTGTCCTGCGCCCTTGCCCAGACTGCAGCCAGAAGGTGCTTGGGGCTGGAGGGGACGTGGCTGGGGACGCACTTAGTGGCTGGTGTGAGGGGCCAGTGGCCAGGGGGTACTGAGGAGACCACGACTGGGGCAATTCTTGGTGGCTGGGGCACAGGAGTGCAGAGCCACCTCTCCGCCTTCCCTGGCAGGCAGAGAACAAAGGGACAATCTGTTACTTCTGGGGTGACAGTTCCCGTGGCTGTGCCGAGGGGAGGGAGCCGTGCCGTGCCAGCGCTTTGCACCACGCAGCTCCGAGGAAATACGGTGAAACCAAGGCTGTGCCACCCTCCCACCCCAGCAGGTCCCCGTGGCACAAGACACGGTCGCTATGGCACAGTCCTGCTCTAGGACTGTTGGCACAACGTAGACAAACACTGCCAGGGTGGCCGCGGCAGGCGCCGGGGTGCCGTGCCAAAGCGCAGTCCCTGTCACCAGCAGTTCTGGTCACCACCACTGCTGCGACCGTCGGGGTCCAGGGTTGGGACAAGGGCACCCTGGGTGCCTGGTTGTCCCAGCCTGGCCTGTGCCATCCTCCTGGGGCTGAACGGGGAGTCCTGCCGCACCCGGCACAGCTCTGCCATGGCTGGGGCATGGGGACAGCCCTCTGAGGGCCACAAACCGCCCCCCATCCCCCAGCGGAGGGTGATGGGTGTTCTCGGGATGTCAGGGGCACGGGGGTACCAGGACACCGGGGCCCATGGGTGCTGAGGTCCCCAGTTACCCTGGGTGCACTGGTATTGGGGTTCCTGGGGTGCCATAAACCCCCAGCCTTGGTGTTATCAGGAGGATTGGGGGTGGCAAGGGTGCGATACCTGCACCCACCCCTGTGCCTACATGCGTACCCAGCAGGGGTGCCGGGATCCCAGGCACCCCGGCCCCAAGGATGCTGGGGCTCCTGGGAGGCTTCTGGAGCTGCCGGCGGCCCTGGGGTCCCGGCCCTGGGTGTCCCTGGGGGGGTCCTGGAGCTGCTGGGGGTCCCGGGGTCCCGGCGGGTCCCGGCGGTCCCGGGGGTCCCGCCCCGCGTGGGGCCCCAGGTGCGCAGGGGGCGGAGCCTTCGGGGCGGTGCTGCCCCGCCCCTTCTCCCAGCAGCCAATGGGAAGGCGGCGGGAGGGCAGGCTCCGCCCCCGCGCTTTTAAAGCCGCCCCCCGCGCCCGGCGCCGCCAGAGAGGGGAGCGTCCGCCCGGCCGCTGGCTGCCGCCGCCATGGACTGACCAGCCCGGCCCGGTCCGGCCCGGCCCGGTGAGTCCCGCGTCCTCGGGCACCGTCGCCCCGGCCCTCCCCTCGCCGCGGGGCCGGCGCCTCGTGGGGCGGCCGCCCACGGGCGGGAGGGGGCTCTGCTGGGTACCCGGGGGCTCAGGGGGGTGGTGGGGCCGGGGGGGCCCGGTGGGCCTCGGCTGGCCCGCGGGCCACCCAGGACTGGCTGGTCTCTCCGGGTGACGGGGTGTCACCCACCCCTCGGCTGCACGCAGGGCACCTGGGGCCAGTGCCCCGGTCCAGGCCTCCCTCAGCTGAGGGTTGGTGTTCACTGAACCAAGGGGCGCCCAGCCTGGGCTGGCAGTGAGGCCTGGACCTGGCTGGGGTGATGGCACTGTCGGGCAGGGACACGGGTGCAGGCAGGGCCCCCAGTCCCCTGCCTGTGCCTGCCCTGTCATGGGATGCACCAGTGTCAGGCCCGGAGACCTTGGCCTGGTGCTGCTCCCGTCACCGGAAAGGGGAGTGATGTGGCCAGGGCTAATGTAGAGCCTTGCTCCCTCCGGCTGCGAATGGGTGGCTGTGACCCATCCTGCCAGCAGAAGGGCTTCAGTACCCCCATGAGACTGGTACAGTCCTAAACTGATCCTGTGCTCACCCTGTCCAGGCAGATGTGGCAGCAGGGCTCGCCCTTTGGGGTCAGGCAGATCTGGGAGCTGCTGGCAGTGGTGTCCACCACCACCCTCTTCAGTGGAGTGCTTGGCCAGGGAGGGCTTTGGCTGCCCTGGCCTTGAGGGCTGGTATCCTGGTTTGCTGACCCAGTGTGGGGCCGAGCGGGGTCCCCAGGCAGTGCTGGTGAGGGTTTTCCCTCCCTGGCTGGCGCAGAGGGACGTGTGCCAGCAAGGCCACCGGCCAGCCTGGCCGTCAGCCGGCAGGGATGTCCTGCTGCTGGCTCCCTGTGCGCTTCATCATCACCTAGTGTGTGATGGGGGGATGCTGGCACCCATCACTCTCCCTGGGTGTGACTTTGGGCCACCGTGGGGTGAGTGTCCCTTCCCATGCTTGGCTCCCATCCAGGACTGGCAGCTGCCATGAGAACCAGTGCATCCCAGCAGCAGCGCTCCAGTTCCAAGACCCTCTCTTCCTAACTAAAAAAGCCCCCCACTCACGTACCCCCGCACACCCACTCCTGACGACGTGATGTGCGCTGGCAGGTTTCATCCTGCTGGGACCAGGGCAGCCAGACTGGCCTGACCCAGCCGGGGCCGTGCCGCTGCCCACACGGTGCTGGGCAGTGCCGCTGTCAGGGATGACACTAATTACTATTTTCCCTCGCGCCACGCCAGGGCCGGGTGGCCTCGCCGGGTGGCCCTGACGCAAGCGCTGCCTGCCCGGCTGGCTCTGCCAGCGGGACGCGGCAGGAGGAAGCGCTCAGGGACGGCCGCGGCCGCCCCACTCACGCCCTAGGAATCTGCCCGTGCTGCCGGGGCCACGCGTGGCGGCATCGCTGGCCTCCTCCCACCCTCCGCTGGCGTTCGGGCTGTTCTGGAGGTGGTTTGGCTGCCGGTAAAGTGGCTCTGCTGGTTTTTCTCCTTGTCGGCACCTGAACTGGGGAGCACAGCCGGGTCAAAGGGGCAGGAGCGGGATGGAGGGGCCTGCGAGCGCCCCGGGGAATGCAATAACCAGGCCTGCATTCCTCTGGGGCTGCTGCGGAAACTTTAATTAAATTGGGAGGAGAGCCCGGGAGGAGGTGGGAGCTGCGGCAGCACAGGGTGGGTTGAGGGGGAGGATTAAGGGTTTAATCCTGTGTGTGTGTCCCCCCAGCCCCGGCTGGGTGTCGGGAGGGGGCACATGCTGACGTGGGCATGTTTTGGGGGGGATGTATAAGGTGGGGGGGGGGGGGGGGAGCAGCGCCTGCGTCCCGCCTGACGAAGGCACTGTGTCCCTGCGGTGATGGGGATGGAGCCTGGCTTTGTGCAGGGCCCCAAGTCCTGCCTGCACCAGTGCCCGCTGACCGAGGAGGCAGCCCACCGGCCTGGCTGCCTGCCGGCAACAACGGTGGCTTTGTTTGGTGGCGGGGCCTTGCTCGCCAGTGCGGGAAGGGAAGGGATGGGACATCCCATCCCGGCTGTGCCTGGTTACTCGGGGAGAACGGCCGTGTCCCGAAGCAGCCAGGAAGGGCAGGGACCCCCAGGAAGGCTCTGTCGGCCCTTCCTGTGCAGGTGTAGCCCTCAACGTACCAATGGCATCGGCCTCATCCTTAAAACGCGTGGTGGGTGTGAAGTGGGGTGTCCCTTGACCAGCCCTTTGCTCTGGGCAGGCGGCAGGACAGCCAGACTGGTGTGGGTGGGGGATGTGCAGCGAAGGGGGGGGACGACACGGTGCTCCCACTCCAGCAGGCTGGCAGGGAAAGGCTGAGCTGGGACTGAGGGAATCTGAGCCCAGATCCTCCCCGCAGCCGGAAAATATGAATAATTCGGCAAATATCTGCGGTGCAGGCGCGGGGGAGCCCAGCCAAGGCAGCAGCAGGCCGCTGGCAGGGCAGCCCTAACACCTCCAGCAGAACCGGGGCCCCCTCTCCACCCTTGGGGACCCCCCAGGGGATGTGGGGAGGCTGTTCCCCCGTCCCCTGTTTCGGAGGGGTGAGCATCCCCCAGAGCCTGGGCCAGGTTAACCCCTCACTGCCTCGAAATAGCATCAGGCCATGGAGGCGGCGCGCAGGCGGGATGCCGGCGTGTGCCGGCAGAGCGGGGCGATGCCGAAGGCGCGGTGGCGGAGGCGTGCGGGTGGAGTGACCGTGCCGGCGTGCCCCGGGCTGTGGTGAGGCAGGGGTGAGCGGCCGTGGCCTGGCCAGCCAAACCTGCCGGGAGCCTGGCAGGCGGGGAGGAAATGCCAGCGTAATTAAAGGGACGAGAGAGACTTGGAGTCAGCAGCTGGTTGCAGCACAGACACGTCAGCGAAACCCGACCTGGCATTGCAAAACCGGGCCTGGCCTGGCCCTGCTGCTCCCCACTGCCCACCCGGGATGCCTGGCATGGCTGGCATGGTGGCACTGGCACGGAGGGATACCTGGCACAGTGGTGGCACTGCGGGCATGCTTAGCACCTTGTGCCCGGGGCTTTGCCTGCCAGCTGGCACCCTTGGGTTGCAGAGGCCACCTTGAGGGCTGGCAGGGTGCTGAGGGTGCCGGCTCCCTGTGTTCCCCCCCCCCACCCCCACCCCAAAAAGTGCTTCACAAGAGCTCTGTGTTGCTTTTCCAGTTCTGCTCAGTCCCCACGCCAGGCACGGATGACTTGGCCGTGCTGTGGGTGTGCCGGACCTGGCAGCGGTGACAGGGGCGGGGGGCTGAGCTGGGGGTGCTGGGCAGGGCCCTTGCTGACAGTGACCCCCTGGATATGGCACAGCTCTCCCCCCAGTGTCGGGGTGCTGACTGCATGGGGGGTGCTTGCAGCACGGGTCACGGCAGGGCAGGGCCAGTCGGGCCAAGTGACTCAGGCAGCTGCGGTGACCCTGCCCAGCGGTGTGGGCGCACCCCACCCTCGGCTGCACCCCACCCGGGGAAGAGGCGAGGACGGAGCCGCGTTAACCCTGCCTGGCTGTGGGCGAGCACGGCATAGGGATGCACCGTGGGGGGAACAGGGCAGGGATCCAGCCCCTCCTCCCACGGCTGCCGGTGTGGGATGTGGTGTCCCTGCACCGGACGGGGCCCCCCACAGCGGAGGGGTGGCTGGGGCAGCCGGCACGTGCTGCTGCCGGCCCCGCCAGCGCCCCACACACGGCAGGGGCCCCTTGGAGCCGCAGGAGGGGTTTGCCTAGAGAGCCACGGACAGCTTGGAGTGGGGCAGGAGGCGTGAGGATGGGGCTGGCAGGGCACCCCCATCTCTGTCAGCCTGGCGGGGTTTGCCTCTTCCCTGACTGGGGTGGCAGGTCCTGCTGGCACCCCTTCGTCCCTACTCACTGGGAGAGGCATTGAAAGGGCCAAAAAGTGGGGCTGAGAGCCAAGCCAGCTGCCTCCAGAGCCAGGACATCAGCCGGGGCAGCTGCAGGGGGCTGGAGCAGGGTGAGGAGCCTTGCTCACCCCAAGAGTGTCCTCCTCTCCTTCCCGGTGCCAGAGGGTGCCAGCCGGGAGGGGAGAAGCAAGGAGACCCTGTCCCCTTTGGGATGGAAGCTCTGTGGGAACACCCCTGGCTCTGAAGGGCACTGGGGCACTCACAGGGCAGGGGAGCACCCAGCTCCTCCAGCTCTGTAGCCTGTCTCCGGGCCTTCCCACAGTGGGGGCCACCCAGGGTGCCCCCATGTGCGAGGGGCGTTGCTGCTGCCAGTGGTGGGGGCAGGAGCAGACCCCACGGGTGCAGCTGCCGGCAGAGCGGCACAAACAAAGGGTTAAGCTGAGCGCGGTGTGCCGGGAAGGCCAGCCGGGCTCCCGCCCCCTCCCCTGGCTCCCAGGGCCAGGCTCTCGCTCCACATCCCCCGTGTTTGATTTGCACCCTGCCGAGAGCAGCCGGGGAGGTAGGGGCCCTTGCCCTGCTGCCTACACAGCGCGGGGGGGGGGGGGGGGGGGTGTGTGCGTGTGTAGGGGGAGAATCACAAGCATGGTGCCTGTTGGGGACTTCCCTGTTCCCTCCATGGTCCCTTTGGGGCCGGGGGGTCCCACGCCAGGCACAGGGAGATACCCTTACACCCCAGGAGCAGCATAAGGGTAGCAGAGGAGTGGTCCAAGGCATCCTGCAGCCCTGCTGGGCCAGGATGGCCCCCCCCTCCCTGTGGCACCTGACCCCTAACCTTGGCTGGGTTTCTCTCTCCTGCAGAGCTGCCACCATGAACCAGCTGATACTTTGCACGCTGCTTCTCTTGCCCCCCTGGGAGCTGGCTGGGGCATGTCCCACGGGCTGCCAGTGCCATGACCCCAAGACCATCCTGTGCGCAGCCAGACGGGGCCAGACCGTGCCGCAGGGGCTGCCCCCCAGCACCCTCTCCCTGTATGTCTTTGAGAACGGCATCACGATGCTCAGTGAGGACAGCTTTGTGGGCCTGTCTGCCCTCCAGCTCCTGGACCTCTCGCAAAACAAGATCACCAGCATCCAGAAAAACATTTTCCAGCCCCTGACGGAGCTCGTCAACTTGGACCTGTCCTCTAACCAGCTGCAGGAGATCACCAATGAGACCTTCCATGGACTGAGGCTGCTGGAGCGACTCTACCTGCAGAGGAACAGGATCCAGCACATCCACGCTGCTGCCTTTGACACGCTGGAGAACCTGCTGGAGCTGAAGCTGCAGAACAACCAGCTCTGGGCCGTGCCACCCCTCGACCTGCCCAACCTCCTGCTGCTGGACATCAGCTGGAACAAGATCCCCACCATCGCACCAGGGGCCTTCCATGCTGTCAACATAGAGTCCCTGAAGATTGCAGGGCTGGGCTTGACGAGCTTAAGTGAGGAGCTCTTCCAGGCCCAGAACAACCTCCACGAACTGGACATCTCTGACAACCTGCTGGAGCGTGTCCCGGCGGTGCTGCAGCGCCTGGGCAGCCTCACCAAGCTCAGCCTGGCTGGCAACGCCCGCATTTCCCAGCTGCCGGCGGAGCACTTCCGCAACCTTCACAACCTCCAGGAGCTGGACATCAGCAACCTCAACATCAACACCATCCCTCGGGATTTCTCCAGCTTCTTCCCCAGGCTGAGGGCTGTGACGGCCGCCGGCAACCCCTTCAACTGCATCTGCCAGATGAGCTGGCTGGTGGCGTGGGTGAACGTCAGCGGCGTGGTCCTGCGGCGGCCTGAGGAGACACGCTGCCACTTCCCCCCTAAAAACTCTGGCAAGCTGCTCCACCGCCTGCATTATGCCGACTTCGGCTGCCCCACCACCACCACCACCACCCCTACCACGCCACGCACCACGACGCTGCCACCGCCGCCGCCGCCTGTGCCGCTCCCCACCGGCAGCCGACCGGCACCGCAGCCCAGCACTGCTGCTCCCACCTTGGGGGCCAGGGCCCCTCAAGACAGCTCCACGCCAGCACCCTTCAGCGACCTCCCAGCCCCCACCAGTCCCCCACCGCCTGTCTGTCCCCCTCGCACGTGTCTGAATGGCGGCACGTGCCGCCTGGGTGCCCAAAACCACCTGGAGTGCCTCTGCCCAGCCGGCTTCACCGGGGCATACTGCCAGGTGGAGGTGAGGGGGACAACACCGTCCCCAGCTACGCCGGCGCCGCCGCCCAGCCGGCGGGTCAGCATCACACAGGTCAGCAGCACGTCCCTCAGAGTGGACTTGCAGAACTACATCCAGTCCAGAGCGCAGCTGAAGGGCATCCGCTTGAGCTACCGAAACCTCTCTGGGCCCGACAAGCGGCCGGTGATGCTGCGCCTGCCGGCTTCGCTCTCTGAGTACACAGTGCGGGCGCTGAAACCCAACTGCACCTACCGCATCTGCATCGGGCCCTTGGGGGAGAAGGTCTCCAAGGAGGAGCACTGTGCTGAGGCGCAGACCTTGCCGGCGAGCCACCAGCAGCACTCCCCTGTCACTCAGAGCAAGGACAGCAACCTCACCCTCATGATTGTCCCCGCGCTGGCTGCCGTGCTGCTGTTGGTGGTGGTGGTGACTGCCGGCACGTACTACCGCCGGCACCGCCGGGCAAAGGCACATGCTGGCCCTGGTGTGGATGCCGGCCCACTGGAGCTGGAAGGGGTAAAAGCCTGCCTGGACAATGGGGATTTGAGCAGCCATGGCTGCAAAGTGCCAGAGGCCGCCATGCTTTCCGGTGGCTCTGAATGCGAGGTCCCGCTCATGCAGTCGCACTACCCCAGCAACAACAACACCCCGGGGCTCAAACCCTCTTACTTCTGAGCCAGGCAGGATGGGGCTGTGGGCAAGAGGAGCCCAGGACACGTGAGGGTCAAGCTCCAGCAGTGGCCGCGCCGCGTCCCTGTGGGGCGAGGAGAAACCCCAAACCCTGACCGTGCAGTTCCCGAGGGGCTGCCACCCGTCGGGAGGAGAGGCTGGTTTTGCTGCTCGGTGCCTTGGTGGCTGTGACTCTACATAGAACATGGGTAGTGGAACAGAGCGCAGGGGGGTTGGGGGTTTAAGCAGCGGGTTGGACGGGCTTTTCTTTTTTAGCTCAAGGTGCCAGTGACTCGGCTAAGGGATGTCCACGTGCTGGTAACAAGGGTCCTTTAGCAGGGCATGGCCCGTCACTCTCCACTCCCTGGAAGCTGATGTGAGCATTGAGGCCTGGCCGAGGTGCTGGGACCCTCGGGACCCCCAGGCCGAAGGAAGCGCCGCGCAGGCGAACCGGGAATTGAAGCTTTAAGAACTCTGAGAGAATATTTATACAAGGTTATTTCCCATTTCTTCTGGGAAAACGAATTTTTTTTTTGTTTTCTAGTACAGGTTTGTGTATGTCCCTTTTGTAAAGCAGACCAGGAGGGTGTCTTTTTGTAAAAAAAAAAACCCCAAAAATTAAAATCCCAACAGTGAAAACCACGATGCAGCCCTGAGAGTGTTGGGGGGTGTTGCCCACCTTGCCCCAGCGTGTGGGCAGCGTGGCGTGTCCCCTGCGAGGGAGCGGCGAGGTCAGCCATCTCCTCCCCTTGCTGTTGGCAAGCACGGGGATGAGTCAGGGCTGTGGAGGGGGTGGTTGGGGAGGCTTCACCCCCACAGCGCTGCCCCCGCCCCCCTTCCTCCAGCCACGGGTGCTGGGGCGGTGTTCCTGAAACGGAGGCTGTGGGGTTCGAGTCAGCCCCTGCCCTGCGCATCATCCAGCCTTACTTCATCCCTCCCTGCCTGCCAGCTGGCTCCGGGGCCGGCCACGGGACAAACAGCCCAGCCCCACCTCTGTAACCTCGTGACATCACCCCCACCGGTACTGCCACCCCCAAAGTGCTGGGGACAAGCGTCAGCCTGCTCTGTGTGTCCCCCCAAACCAGGGGGCTGCACCCAGGGCTGAGGTTCTGGGCCCCTGCAGTGAGGCCCCCGCCGCCTGGCCCCAGGAACAGCCGGTTTCGTGCGCTGGTCCCGGCAGGGAGGGCTGGAAGCCGGCGCTCGGCAGGTTCCCGCTGCCAAGTGGTTTCTGCTCCAACCCTCTGGTTTTAATCGTTTTCCAATCCTTTATCTTTCGGGCTGGAATTTTCCAGGTTGGGGCCCTGCCCGCCGAGGTATGTTTGATTTGGAGAGAATGAGCAAGAGCGGGGTGAAGCGCCGTGGCTGCCGCCGGCGCAGTTGAGGGTCACTGCCGTGCCGCGCCAGGGCCGGCTGCTCTTCGGGAGACACGGCTCTGCTGCGGGGTACAGCCCTGACCCCGCAAGCGCCCCGGTCCTGCTTGCCTGGGGAGGACAGCGGTAGCTCTGGATGCAATTAGGGGTGCAGGGCGGCGGTGGGGGCCGTCTGGCGGGGCCCCCCTGGCTCCCAGGTGGGCTTCCGGCAGGGCTGGCTCCCATTAGGGCCGGCGCAGCGGCAGGAGGGGCCCCTCGCCGGCGCGGGCGGGTCGGTGCGACGGCCACGCTCGCCCGCTCAAAAGGCCCATTGTGGTCCTCTCCCCACAGATTTTTCAAATTAACATCCCAAATTCCTCTGAAAATTGCTGCTGTGTAAATATTTTCACTGTGAGCTTTGTGTATTTTCCAGCCCCGCGAGGAGGAGAGAAGAAGCGGCCCCGGCGGAGCTGCGGCCTCGCGCCGGGTGCCTCTGGGCTGCTGCCGTCCCAGCCCCCCGCCCCGAGCCCGGCCGGGTGTGGGGTCAGCTCCTGCGCAGCCCCTCGCTGTCACCGGGCTATGAGGGAGCAGCAGCTGGGACCTTAAAGGGGGTCTATGAGCCCCCTTCCCTCCTGAGCCCTCGCTTTCCCTCTTGCTGCTCAGCTTTGTGATGTGCCCATCCCCTAATGAAGCTCTTCCCCACTTGCACTTAGCTGGAGGTTTGTGGGGCCACCCCCCACATGCCAGGCGGGTACTGGGGATCCCCACGACACCTCGACAGGTCCCGTTGCTCCTGGGGAGCTTCCAGCAGCTCCCAAGTCACCGCATCCGCACTGGGGTTGCCACGCTGGCTGCCCTGGCGTGGTGGGAGCAAAGTGGGGGGCTCAGCTTTGGCAGGTGCAGCAGTTGGGAAGCCCCAAGCCAAGGTTTTGCCGGCGACTCGGCAAAGCCAGATGCCAGCCAGGACTTGTAGGGAAGGGGCTGGAGCAGCAGACAGTGGGCTTGGCCTTGTGCAGAGGGGTATGGGGGTTGCTGTGGGCAGGGCAGAGCTCGGTGCCCCATGGGGCTCAGACCTCCCCTGACATCCACATCTTACCCAGGCGGCTCAGCAGCAGCCTGGCAGTGCCCCAAACGCCCCTTCCAGCCCCCGAGCCCCCGCAGTGTCCCAAACACGGGCGCAAAAGTCCCCCTGGCCGCTGCCAGCCCCAGCGCGCGCGCCAGGACCGGCTCCGAGCGGCACATCGTGCGGTATGGCTCATTCCTCAGAGCTGAATCAGCGCTGGGGAGGGATTGCAAAACCCCCTGAAACCAACCCAAAAAAAATCCCTCTCCCTCTGCAGCCCAGCGGGGCCGGTAAGTGAGAGCCCCAGCCAGAAGCCACGGGCAGGACTGGGGGGGTCGGCGGGGAGCCACAACGGGAGGAGCTGCTGCTGGCCTCACAGGGCACATCCCGCTGCCCCCAGCACTGGCCCTTCCTGGCACAGGCAGCGTCCTGCTGGCACCCAGCTGGCTGCCGACCTGGGGGTCTCTATAGGACCAGCCCCGGGTCCCCTGGGTTCCCCAGGACCCCGCGGGCAGTGCAGAGCCCCGGCACAGGACATGTTGCGGGGTGCTGGGGGTCCCCATCCCCGTTCCCCTGGGGTGAGGGCAGGCGTGTGCCCATCCCACAGCCCCGCACGCTGCCGCAAAGCGTTGGCTGCCGGGAAGAGCTTGTGGAAAGGCCGAAATCCCAACGGCTTCCAGGAACGCTGGGGAGGCCGGGGGCTGGGGAGCGCCGGTCGGCCGCGGAGGCGGCGGTGGGCTGAGGCTGTCGCCCATCTGGGAGCGATTTCGGCGCCGCTGCCGCTCGCTGCCTTCCCGCCCCAGCGGCCCCACTCCCGGCACAGGGCTATTTTTACCCGGTGTAATTACCAGGCAGGCGGCGGGGCCGGGCAGCTGCCCCCTGCATTAACCCCTTCGTGTGACCACCCAGCAGCATCCTGCCCCATGGGAATGGGTCCCACTGGGGTGGCAGCCGATGGTGTGGCCTCTCCCCCCCCCCATCTCAGGTCTGAGGTTGGTGGCCAAGGGCGGGGGCAGCAGGGAAAGCCCCTTCCCTGCTGATGGCAAGGAGAAGGTGAGGGCAGGGGGCTGCTGGGGGAGGGGGCTCTGCCACCGAGACCTGACCGCTGGGGTGGGTGTTGTCAGAGCTCCCCCCAGACACCCAGCATAACCCAAAAGGCTGCTGAGTCCCAGGAAAAGGCAGCGTACAGGGTGTCAGGGAGGGTGGAACAGGAGCAGAATGGGCCATCAAGGTCCCGTTACAGCTGGGGACTGGGGAGAGGTGGCAGGGTGACAGTGGGGACACACACAACGGCAGGGTCACGGGTCTTGGTGCACACTGCCCAGGCCCCCCCCCCCCCCAACGTCCTGCTCCAGTGCCGAGGCAGCCAAACGGCCCCAAATCCCTCCCCAAACATCACACTGTGTCAGCTCCCTGCTGCAGGCATGTCCCAGCTCCAGCACCGCCCAGCTCTGGTGAACTCTGCACCGTGAGGGGCAGCGGGGATCCAGCCATCCCCATCTCTCAGCCCCCCCACTGTCCTGCGCTGTGGGGCTCTGCCTGGTGCCAGCACACACCACGGGGACACGGCGCCCTGGGACCTCTGCAGACCTGGTCACTTTGGCCCTACTAAGCCAGCCACGGCGTGGGCAGGAAGCAGCGCGCTCGGTGAGCGGGTACCCCCAGCCTCCCTGGGGACACTCTGGGAGCTGCTGCTCTCTCCAGACCCGGCGCGGCGATGGCAGCATCCCTGGGCAGTGCTGCGCCAGGCGCCGGGCGTGCGGCAGCGGGGTCTGGTCGCTGACCCCGAGTCGGAGCCAGTAACCCAACCCCGCCGGTGCTGGTTACAATTTAGGGCAACAATAACCCATTGAGGCCCCTTCCTGGCTCCTGCCCTGCTGCTCCTTGATCCAATTAACAAGGACCCGGGGCGGGGTGGGGGACGACGACGACGATGACGACGACACACGACACAACCCGAGTCAGAGGCGGTGGCGTTGTACCTGAAGGTGCTGAGGACCACGGCACGGAGAGGGGACAGGGCCACCCACACCTCCCTCTGCTGTCCCTGCTGGACACTGGGGTGGGGTGTCAGCTCCTGAGCACGGCCCTGGCACAGCCACAGTGCTTTGAAAGTGACGTTTATGCAGTTGCAAAAATCTCACCCACTGAGGATTTAGGCTGGGGGACCCCCCAACCGGCACTTTCTGATGTGGGGGGTGAATGGGGGCTGTACCCCCTCCACTCTCAGCCCTCTTCCCCCATGGACGCACAGCCAACCCGGTGGGGCTTGATGCGGCTGTGGGCATTGGGGTGGGCACGCTGCGGGGGTCCCCCACCTTGGGGCACACCATGGCCCCGCTCTGAGGTGCCACCCGGGACGCGTGGGGCTGGCTCGGTGGGCACGGGCCCCACGGCAGGGCGTGGTGGGGACGCGGTGGGGACGCGATGGGGACGCAGGCTCCCTTTCCTGCCGTCAGTAATGAATGGTATGAGTTTCCTGCCCGCCCACTGATTGCTTCCTCAAAGAGCCTCAATGAGCTGCTGCCGCCGCTGCGCCCGGCACCCTGTACGCCTCATGGCACCGCCGACACCGCTGCGCTGCCAGGCGGCCCTTGATGCCCTGTGCCGGGCACCCATAGCCACGCTGGAGGGCCAGAGCAGGCACCCATCCCAAAGCTGCTCCACTGGCACCCCTGGGGTGCTGCGTTGCTGTCCCTGGAGCAGCAGCACCCAGCACCCCTGCACCGAGCGCGACTGGCGCCTGCAGCTCCCCCATTTGGGTGCTGCCTCCCATGGGGGTCCCTGTGAGCCCCAAACATGCCACGCCCTGCCCTAGGCCACAGCTCCAAGGGTGCTGAGCATCACTCCCCACCGGCCCCTGATCGGGATGGCTCTGCGGGAGGGAGAGTGTGGCCCCCGCTCGGCACCTCCGCTGGGATCCAGCCCAACACCCCCCCCCACCCCCTCGTCATTTATCAGCCCCGCGAGATTTACAGGCAGGGAGCGGTCGGGGATGGAATCACGGCCAGCCCTGGCACGGCTGCCTAAAACAACCACCTCCTGCTCCTTGGTGACTCCTCAGCATGAGGTGGGGGGGGGGGGGGCGTCCCCACTCACCCTCCCCATCCTCTGTCCCTGTCGCCCCGCCACACAGCCACAACCCGGCAGAGCCCCGGCTCGACGCGCAGGCAGCACCCGCCAGCCACATTCCTGGCGGCCGATAAACCCAGCAGCCAAAATAACTCCAGCCTGCGCAGAGGGGGCCAAGCCCAGCCCGGCGTCTGCATCCAATTTAGCCGGGCTGCCTGGGCCTGCAGGGTGAGAGAAGCAGCAGGATTTGGGGTAAATCCCACAGGATTCTCCATTAGCAGCAAGAAAGGACACCCAAGCATCCCCTCGCAGCACGCTCTGTCTCCCAGCCTCCTCCAGGAGTGTTAACTCTGGGCACTAATGATGTCTGCTGACCGAGGCTGGGCATGGCAAGCCTGGGGCTACCTTTGCTCGCTGTGCTGTCAGGGCTGGGGAGCAGGAGCCACTGTGGCAGCTCATCCAGCTCCTTGCTGCAGGCCTTGTCTCAGAACCCAGTGCCCACTGACAACCCAGCCTGTCTGGCATCCTGGCCTGCCACAGGGCAAGCCTGGTGTGCGGCTTTACTCCCCCGTGCTTTGCCAAGCAGTTCCAGGGAGCAGCCTGGCATGGAGTGTGCCCAAACTCCCCCAGCCCTGGTGGGATGAAGCACTGCCGGGTCCTCGCCTGCACCGTGACACGGGGCCAGCTCGGTGGGCAGCGTGGGAGGGGCTGGGCTGGGTCTAACCCGAGCAGTCTTCACCGCGGCGGAGCCCTGCAGACAGGAGACGGCTCCACACGCCCCAACACCCCTTACAGCTCCTCTGCCACCTCCCCAAGGGACGCCTTGTGAGCACGGCCCTGCTGCCAGTCTGGCCATGGCTGGCTAGGCAGCTGCCGTGGCACCATGGCACAAAGCACCGAGGCCCCACCGTGAACAAGGGGTTGGGGACGAGCTGCTCCAGCGTGTGGCAGCACCAAAGGGATTTGCTGGCCCACAGCATCTTGTCGTGCCCCAGTTCACGCACCCACCCGGCTGGCAACCACCTCGGATACCACTGGTGTGTCCCCAGCAGTGCCACCACCCCCCGCAGCACTGCGGAGCACCCGTCCCACCCCATTCCCAGTGCTGCCACCGCGCCCCCATCCCACCCGAATGGTGCCAGGGATGCAGCCATGCTGTCCCCAGCCTTGTCCCCAGCTTGGTGAGCAGTGAGACCGACCTGCCGTGCTTCCCACAGGTGTCTGACTATGGTGGCCATGCCACATCGCATCCCCACCGCCTGCCCTCCCGCCCCACAGCGAGTCCCTGTCCCTACCTGGGTGAGGTGTCCAGCGCCATGGTGAGCATCGCTCCGTTGAAATGCCGTGTGTCCCACAGCTTCACCTCCCGCTCCCGCATCTGCAGGGGCACGGACACAGTGTTGGTGGGCGCTGGGACCATCCATCCGGCCCCATGGCACTGCCTCCCTTGCCAGCAAGCCTCCCTCTGTCCCCAGCCAGGGCCACACCACCTTCAAGGGGATCTCCTGCTTTCATGGGGTACAAACCACCCAAAAATCACCCGGGGCTCCGGCACGGCCACGGCAAGGAGCGCGGTTGGTGCATCCCGGTAGCACCAGGGCCACCTTCCCAGTGAGGACTGTACCTGGCTGAACCCAACGGAGATGAGGCAGTCGCTGGAGCCCATCCAGAGCAGCCGGGAGTCCTTGTTGTTCTCATGTCCTGGGACACTCTGCAAGGCACAGAGGACACAGACAGCCGTCAGCAGCGCCGCCAGCTGTGCCCGGCACACCGTGCAGGGTGCGTGTGTCACCGGTGGGCTGTGACCCACCCCAGGGCTGAGCACGTGGAGCTGAGCGATGGCTCCTGACTCTGCAGTGACAGTGCAGTGGGGACAGCCCAGTGGGGACAGCCCGCAAGCAGTGACCATCCCGAGCCCCCACCCTGTGCCGGTGCCGGTGTGGGTGCTCTGTGGAAGGGCCAGCCTGGATCCCAGCAGTGAGTGGAGGGTGGCAGCAGGTACTGAGAGCGTGAGGGGCACCACGTGACTCCCCAGCCACTCCATGGCTCTCCCCACAGCCAGCAAGGGGCCCAGTGTGACGGGAGGAAGCTGCTCTGTGCCAGCAGGCACGAGACGAGGCTTGGCTGCAGCCATGGCCGTGGTGACAGAGGGACTTACTTCCCCGACTGCATCCCTGGGCTCTTCATCCATGCCAAATCCTGGCTGCAGGAGCTGGGTGCCCTGAGTGCTACCGAAACACAGGGCAAGCTGAGCTTTGCTGTGACCCCCCCACTGCCTCAAGCCCCTGCAGCCCTGCTCTGCCGCTCACCTGGGTTCCCTGCAGGGCCAGGACCTCCCAGCCACACCACCACCTCATCCTGCCCTATGTCCCCAGCCCCATCACCCTGCTGGCCCTGGTGCCGCTGTGCCGAGGTCGGCAGGGGCAGAGTCACCGCAGGGCCGCGGCGGCTGCCTGCCAGCTCCCATGTGGCCCCCAGATGGGTCCTGTGGTTCCCAGCAGCCAGCGCTCGCCCCACGGCACCGGCAGCGCCCGCAGCCCCCTCACTCTTGTTTGTGAAGCCAATAACCGACCGCGAACGATTTCAGAGCTGGCGTGGAAAAGCAAAGGGCTGCCAGAGCTAAACCCGGCACGGCGCTTCCAGCACCTCTGTGCAGGGCAGAGGGGACCCAGCCTGGGGGTAGGAGGGATGGGGCAGGCACAGGTCCACAGCCCTGGGCTGGCACACACACAGTGACCAGAGGAACCAGGGACACTCCCCGCTTCGGTGTGGGCATTGTGTGGCAGCTCTGTGACCGCCACTGCGGCTCCGCCACTGCAGCAGCCCGGTGGCGGTGCACAGAGGTGCTGGATCTCCCACACCCCCACCACGAGCAGCCACCTCCAGTCCCGGCTGCTGGCCCCAGCAGGATGCCCACTCTCCAGAGGGACCCGCAGCCAGGGCGGGAAAAGCTCGTCCTGCCCTTGGCTCCGGCGCACGAGCCTCCTCGCCAGCACAAACACTGCGCTCGCCAGCCAGCGCAGCTCACTGGAAGAGGCAGCGCTGGCCAAGCCCAGCCTGGCGCTCCCAGCCACGGGCAGGATGTGGGGCAGGAGGGGCCTGTCCCCCACCTCCAACATGCTGGCACAGGAGCCGGCTCCCAGGGGAAGAAGGGCCTGGAGAAGGGAACACGTCCCAGGACTGGTGCCAAGCGGGATGGAAACCCCAGGAGCTGGGGCCAGGAGAGCGCTTCTGCACCTGAGCTGCGCGGCTGTGGCAGCCAGGGCTCAGCAGCTGGAGGTTCGAGAGGCGGCTGCGCCAGCTCCCGTGCACTGCTGGGCCCCTGCCCCATCCAGCACGGCACCTGAGAGAGAGTGGTGGGCGGCAGCCCCCTGGCACGGGCAGCGCGGTTGGCAGAGGGCAGAGGGGTGGTGCCGCTGCGGCCCCCGGCCCGCGCTGTGCCGGCTGCAGCACAGGGCCATGTTTTCTGCATTAGTTCCATCCCGGCTGAGCAGCTCACTTGGCAGCCAGTGTGCAGGGGGGCTGGGGCCACTCTGCTTTCGGTGGTGCCTCAACACCCAGCTGTGCAGATGTTGCCAGAGGTGAGTGTGCGGGGCCGGGCTGCAGCCAGTCATGGGGTGGGGGTGTCCCCGGGGACCCCTCTGTCTCACGTCTGCTCCCCTGTGCTGAGGGTCTTGGGGGGCAGGGTGAGCTGGCTCCAACACTGGGCACTGGAATGGCTCAGTTGGTGGGAGCCATGGGGCAGCCATGGGGTGGCTGTGGGTCCCCGGGGCTGGCAGAGCTGGGCACGGACCCTGGCACCTAGTCCGGGGTGATGCTGGGACCCACTCATGTCCTGGCACAGGGGACCAGCGGCATCCTGAGCTGTTCATCCCTCCTGGCAGGCTGAGAGGAGCCCCAGCTCCGGGCCAGCACATGGGGAGCCACAAAGGCCGCCCAGCTCCCCAGCCCCGCCAGCGCCGCAGCAGCCCAGTCTCCTCCAGCCCATTGTGTGGGTCAAGCCCAGCCAGTTTCGGGCAGCCCAGGCCAGGGGAAACTTGTGCTCCCTCCTCAGAGCCGGGTCGGCAGTGAGGAGAGAGTTTCCCAGCAGGCTTCCCCAGCTCAGCCCAGCCCTCCCAGCACCGGTACCCCGGGGTCCCCAGCCCTGCTGCCTGCGCAGCCTCGGAGCGCTCGGCTGCTGGGGGCTGCGGGGGGCCAGCGCCAGGGAGCACGGCCGGCGTGTCGGCTGCAGCTGTTGGCAGAGATGCCGGGTGAGCTGGTAACAGCTGCCCGCAGGGAGCGACCGCCTTCAGCTCCTCAGCAGCCTGGGGGAGCCCGACACAAAGCTGCCCTGGCGCTGGGGTCACCTCTGGGGTGCTGGGGAGCCCGGGGTAGAGCCGGGGGGGCTGGGTGGGTGGGTGGGTGGGTGGGAGGGGGCTGGGGAGGGCCATAGGCAGGGCCCCAGTGGCTGGTCGCAGCCAGGACAGCTCAGCCCTGCCTGTGGCTAGCAGAGTGTGGGCACGGCTAGCGGACCACAGGCATGTGAGCCCCGTGGGAAGCAACCCCTGCGTGGGCGCTGGAGGCAGCAGAGCCTCAACCATCCCTGGGGCAGGGCCGGGCCGGAGGGGCCCCCCAGGACTGGGGCACTGCGGGGTGCTCTGGGGACAGACACCTCCTCCCGTACCAGAGGATGGCTCCAGGCATGTGGGGGAAGCCACGGCTCCCTCCAAACCCCATGAGGCTACGGGGGGGCAGGAGGATTGGCTTCCTGGGGAGCTGAGGGGGTTAACCACAGCACCGCATCCTCCTCTGCACAAGAATTCCAACGATTTCCCTCCCTTGCCAAAGCAGGAGCACAGAGCAGCCTCTCCCAGGCCAGCTCTGCTCCCGGTCTCTGCCCGGTGCTGGGCAGATCCAGAGCTGCCACTTGCCCCCAGAGAGCCCAGGGATCCCAACAGCAGTGATGGGACACAGTGACGCTCCAGTAGCCATCACACTGCCAGCACCAGCCCCTGCGTGCTGCCAGGGCTGGGGTGTCACGGTGGGGATGGACTGGGGTGAGCCCCTCCTGCCCGCTGGCCAGGGCAGCCTCGCTGGGTACCCCCTGCCCCAGGGAGCCAGCACCGTCGGTGCCATGCTGGCTCTGCCTCTCCCACCCCAGTGACAGCACAGCTCCCCCCACACCTCTGTCCAGGCCCTCCTGCCCCCGGCGAGGCCAACAGAGAGCCTGGAGGCTGCTGCGGGCCCTGCAAGGGCAGGAAGGCACATGGGCTCCCATTGGGATGGTGGCTGCCCTGGCACTGAGCTGGGCTGTGTGGGCTGCAGCACTCATCTCTCCCCTCCTGCAGCCCATCTCTCCCAGCAGCCACCGGCCCTGTGAGCCCTGCTGTGAGGCTGTTACCAAATCCCCAAAACACCTTTGCTCTCTCTCTCGAGCTCAAGCCCGGGACAGTGAGTTGGGGGCTCCCGAAATGCTGTGCTGGAGCCCCAGTCCCAGGCAAGCGACCTGCACACCCAGCCGAGCCAGCAGCAGGGAAGGGCAGGCGGGCGAGCCGGTGCCTCCCATGTTCCCGCATCCCCGGCCGTGCCGCTGGCTCATCCCGAATCCTCCACTTCCCCATGTCTGCCATACCAAGCAGCATTCCTGGGAAGGACGGCCGAGGGGGAAGCAGAGCAGAGGAAATATAAACAGTCCCGTGCAGCTACGCTGGGGAACAGAAGCATGAGAGCGCCGAGCGCGCGGTGCTATAAATAGGCAGCCCAGAGCCAGGCCAACTTTTTCAAAGCTTCCCACGGTCTCCTTGGGAATGTGGGATGCTGAGGACCTTCCCCCGGCCCGGAGGAAGCCGCTGCTGAGGCTGGGAGTCAGGTACCCCTGGGGTGACCCCGGCGTGGGATACCACGCTGATGGGGTGCGGAGGAGGAAGGCCACAAGTCTCCCTGCGCCCCACCGTGCCTTCCCCCGGTGAGTGGTCCCAGCCGGCCCTGGGCTGACAGTTGGGTCTCAGGCAGAGGTGACACTCTAGGGTCTGTGGGGTCCTGGCTGTGGTCACCCCAGTCTGGATCTCCCCTGCCCGCAGCATTGTCCTGCCACTGTTGCCAGGCTGGTGCCTCGGGCACCCTCTCCCTGCTGTACTCTCCCACTGTGCTGGGGCTGGTGTGGCCCCCTGACCGATGGTCACAGTGAACCCTGGGCAAGGGTGGGGCAGCCCCAGCCTCGGGGGACAATGGGGTCCTGCCCCACATCGCATGTACCCCGGGCACGGACCTCTGCCTGATGTGGGGTCCCGGCCGGTGGGGACAGACAGACCCCTGGGGACACCCTCCCAGCTGTCCCCGGGTGCCTTCAGCCCCGGTCCCGCTCATTAAACCAGAGCTCATTAAGCCGTGAGCAGGAACGTGCGCTCACCCGGCACGCGTGGCCGTTCCCTCGCCCCCGGCCCTGCCGAAACGGCGGCGGGGGGAAGTTTCTCGTGAGAACGAAGGCAGCTCCTCTCCATCCCACACTGTCCACACTCGCCCCAGCCCCGCAGCCCGGCACCGCCGGCGCCTGCCCTGGCCTGTAATGGGAGCCAGGTGCTGGCCAGATGCACGCAGCCCCTCGCGTGCGGGGGCGGGATGCGGCACAGCGGCTCCGCGCGCCCCTGGCCCGGGATGATGCTGTGTGCGGTGGGTGCAGCTCTACCCCCGCCCTGCAGCAGCCACCCCGCCTTCTCTCCAGCAGCATCTCCCCGTGGCCTCAACTGGTCCCTGGCAGGACGCAGATGGGAGTTGAGTGATGCTTAAGTGACACGTGCGAGACCCCCAGCCTGCCTCATGCACCCGGCTCTGGAGGGAGCTGCTTTAGTGGACCAGGAAGCCCCCAGCCCGCTGTGCGCCCATCCTGCCCCCTTCACTGGGACCACGCAGAGTGGAGGGTGGCGGGGTCGCAGGCAAGTGGCCATCGTGTCATTCCCCAGCCACCGCCCTGTACTGGTCCCAGTGACGCACCTGAGGCAGCAGCTGGGGTCCAGACGCCCTCCCAGTTCTCCCACCCCCCAGCCCCGTCCCCTCACAGTGGGGGACCCTCAGTGGGGTTTGCCCAGGCGCTGCAGGGATGAGGACAGGAGCGTAGAGGCCCTGAGCTGAAGCCATAAGGGAGAGGATGCAACTCGCTTCCAGGGAGAGGGTCAAGGCGAGGCGGGTGACCGCCAGCACCATGGGAGGGGAGGGGGGGGAGGGCTGCAGCTGGGGCAGCGTGGCCTTGGGAGGGACAAGGCAGAGGATGGGCCACAGGGGACGGCTCCGGAAGGACGGCGGCATTTGGCCCAGACCCAGGCAGGGCAGCGTGGCTGCAAGGTGGGGAGGCACAGCTGGACCTGCTGTGGCAAAGGGGGGGGCTTTGCCCTCTCCAGGGTGAGTTCAGGGGTCCCAAAAGGCACCTTGGGCAGCAACAGAGCGAGCCCATCCCCAGTGCTTGCAGGCAGAGGGGCTGCTGTACTTGCATCCCCTGCCTCAGCCCAGATGCAGGGATGAGGGGCTGGGGACATCCAGCAGGATGAGGCCACTGCTGTCCCAAGGGATGCAATGGCCTCGGGTATGTACTGGGCAGCCTCTGGGGTCAGCCAGACCCCGGCCACGCCACTCCTGCTGCGTCACACACCGCCTGCTGCCAGGACATGCTCAAAATAGCTGTGACGGATGTAGCCAGGAACAGGGTGGGGGGGTCAGGCCCCCCTTGCAGGCACAGCCCCGGGGTGGGGGCAGCCGGTCAGCCCGGCCCTGCAGCCTGTACCCTCCTCACCACCCATCCCTGGTCCCTAGCCCTGAGTGTGCTGCATCTGGGATGCCCAAGAGCATCGTCAGGCATCACAGCACTGCAGCGGCGACCCCTCCTCCAGCCACTCTTCTCTTAGCTCATCCTCATCCTTTCTCCCTGCTCTAAAAACAAGGAGTGCTTTGATGAGGCAGGATGGCAAGTAAGGCAAATCAGCCCGAGGAGCAGCCCTCTGCTGAGCCCGGCTTCGACACCACAGAGGGGCTGGGGTGGATCGTCGGTGGTGCCGAGCCCAAGCCAGCACGGCTGCAGAGGAAACCCAGCCCAGCTGGAAAACCCATCGCCCTGCTCACCTCACTCATCGCTGCAAACGCCCCCCTCCCACCCCAAACCCTATCCAAACAACCCAAGCAGCTTCAAAGGCAGGAGCTCGAGAGGTGCTGGCACCGCACGGCGGCCCCGGCATCACCCGGTTTCGTAACGGTGCTGGCCCGGGGAGGAAGGAGCCTTTCCAAGTAACCCAGCCCTTCCAGCGAGCAGGAGAAAAAGGAATCAAACCCCCCCCCAGCACACAGGAGTGTTATTCCTCTTGGCCACGCAAGCCCTGTGCAAACTTCCAGAGGATTTATGGCATTTTAAAGTTTTCCCCTTCAGCACAGTGCTTCTCCAAGACTAAACATCTTCATCAATCCTCGGCCAGCCGGGCTTGGGGCTGCGGCGCAGCAGCGCTCGGCCGCGGCGGCGAAGGTGCGTATTTCTCTTGGCAAACGTGGAGCACCGGCCCCAGGCTGGATCAGACGGCAGCGGAGGGAAGTGAGCTGCCTGCTTTGAACAGCCACCATCACTCACACGTTATTTTTAATAGCTCAGCGAGACAGAGTCCACCCTCCCCAGGAGACTTGGCTCGAGCCCATCGCGCTCACAGCTTCGCCGAAACGCCGTTACACAAGCCGACAGGTCTGGCAGGGGGGGGAGAAGTGGGGGGCAGGCGGGGAGGGGAGCAGTGCTTGGGGATGGTGGATGGGCGCGGGGTGAATTTGGGAGCAGAGACGGGTGCTTTCTGGCCTCCCAGAGCCAGGGAGCATCAGGAGGGCTGGGAGCACTGTGCATAGAATCATAGAATCATAGAATGGTCTGGGTTGGAAGGGACCCCAAGGATCATAGAGCTCCAACCCCCTGCCACAGGCAGGGACACCAACCTCCAGGCCTGGAGCTACACAAGGCTGCCCAGGGCCCCATCCAACCTGGCCTTGAACACCTCCAGGGACGGGGAATCCACTACCTCTCTGGGCAGCCTGTTCCAGCCCCTCACCACTCTTTCTGTAAAAAACTTCCCCCTAATATCTAATCTACACCTTCCCTCCTTTAGCTTTAGTCCATTCCCCCTTGTCCTGCCATTATCTGCTCTTTTAAAAAGTTGAATCCCCTCCTGCCTATAAGCTCCTTTCAGGGACTGGCAGGCTGCAATGAGGTCCCCCCGCAGCCTTCTCTTCTCCAGGCTGAACAAGCCCAGTTCCCTCAGCCTCTCTTTGTAGGGCAGGTGCATGGGGCTCACTGGCCTGGGTAACCTCTGGGTTTATATTGGTGCCCTGTGGGGTGTATCTCTAAGGCTGCCTGAAGGGTCAGGGCACCCGCAGAAAGCGCCCAGGGACAACCGGCGGGGCGAGAGTCCCGGTGCAGCACGGAGCCAGAGTGCCATCTCCCTCCTTGGTGCCTGGGGTTATGGCTGTGCTGGGCACCAGAGGCCACTGGCTCCCATATCCCCTGGCACGGGCATGTCAGTGGCAGGAGAGGCACAGGGAGCTGCAGAGCTGGCTGCAGCCATCTCGCCCTGCTCTCTGCAGCATCCCTCCCTCCCAGAGGCTTCCAGCCCCTTCCGCAGTGAGGGACGGCGGCCGCCAGCAGCCAGAGCCCCCGAGCCGCAGGAAACCTCTAATAAAAGGCTGTTTAAACTCCACGTCAGGGCTTAAGTCCTCTACTTATTTCCTAATCACTGTTATTTGCTGAGCTGTGCGGATCCAACCACCCAGCCCTCACCCTTGGCAGGTCCTCATCCCCAAGTGCCTTTCGCCCAGCTCCCGTACAGCAGCATGGAGCCCGGGAGCCCGCAGCCCGACACGGCGCCCACGGGGAGTGGGATGGCTGCCCTCAGGCTGACACAGCCCCAGCAGCACGAGGGGAGCTCCCCAGCAGGCGACAAGGCTGGGTTACCCAGTGTCAAACCCCACCAGGGCTGAAGAGGAGGTTGCCCACTCCCCCTGCCCTCAGCTTGTGCCGGGGCTGGGGCAGTTTGGGGCACCAAGGCCACCCCAGGGCACGTGGTGGGTACCCTGGTCGGGCAGAGCTGCCTGTACCACGTTACCCGGGAGGGACAGTACCTGGAAGGCAGCTGGGCCAGCTCGGGGGTCAAAGAGCCGCAGTTTCTTGTCCTGTTGAGATAAAAAGAAAACAGAGGCGGGTTAAGGACCCCATGGCCAGCAGGATGTCAGGCTGTGCTGGGCAGCAGGCTGGAGGGAGCAGCCCCCCTCCTTCCTGCCCAGCACTCGCCTGCCCCCCCGGATGGCTCACATTGTGCCCTCCCAGAGCTAGGGGTGCACCCCCAGCCCCCCCAGCCTCACCAGGACCTCAACACCCTCAAAACTGCGTCCAGAGAAGAGGGGGAGCCTCCAAAGCAGAGCCAGGGCTGGAGTCTGACCTCCCGGATGCCACCCTCCTAGTGCTGCCCAGCATCCTGCGGCTGGGGGAGCGAGCCAAATGGGGCATGGGGTACCCCTCAGAAAGGGCTGTCAGGGTGCAGAGGCAGCAGGGGGGTGTCCCAGTGCCAGCTGCGTTGCCAGGGTGCCATACAGGAGGTGTGTGCCGCGCCACCCAGACCCGCACGGCAGAGCTCAGTGATGCTGCGGAGCTTGGGGGGGCCACACGGCCCGGCCTGGGGGCTGACCCGCGCCCTACGGCACAGCTGGGGGGCAGATGCACCCCCACAGCACAGCTGGGGGGCTGATGCACCCCCACGGCACAGCTCGGGGTCTCCTCAGCGCTCAGCCTGCGCGCTGAGCCCGCACGCTGCGGCCGCGCTCTGGCTCCGCGCATGGCCGCGCACTCCCGCGCGTCCGGCAGCGCACGGCAGGCGCCACCTAGTGCTCCCGTCCCCCTCGGCTCCGGCACCGCTCGCCGACCTCCTTTCTCCTCTTTTTCTCCCCAAAACAGCGTCACCGTGTGCCCGGCCAAGGCCCGAGGAGCAGCCAGCAGCCAGCCCCGCCGCGCCGTGAAACAGGGGGCTCGCCCACGCGAGCTGCTCACCTTGCAGGAGGTGCCGAGGAGGCGCCCGTCTCCTTTCCAGGCCAGGCTCTGCAGCTGGTCCCCGTGGGAGTCCAGGGCTGGGGGAGGAAAGCAGGCTCAGGGACAGGGTCAGGCACACAGCCTCCCGCAGACGAGGCAGGAGTGTGGGCAGGAGGAACCATCGCTCTCCCGCCCGGGAGCACTGCAGCGCTTCCCAAGGCCAGTCGGCAGCAGCCCACTGCACCCACAGCACCCACATCTGCCCTGCAACATGCAGGGAGAGGGATGTGTCACCCCAGAATCCCCAGGAAAGCCGCCACAGACACCCTGGGCAGCCTGGGAGTCTCCAACATGTGCATGAGGGGCTGCGGTGCTCCCCCTGCCCAAAAAGCCACCCGCTCCTACCTGTCAGCGGCTGCTGCTGCCCCGCATCCCAGACGGTGACTCGCTTCCCTGTGCCGCTGGCCAGGACGCCGTCTGCCGTGGGGTGGAACAGCAGCACGTCCACCGGGCCCCCACCGGAGCCCAGGGTGAGCCCCGCGCTGCTGGGCATGTCCTGGCCGCTCTCAGGCAGGCGCCACACCTTCACCTGCAGCCCCAGGGAGAGGCAGGTCAGTCCCCGAGCAGGAGAGCCAGATGCACCTGGGTGCTGGCGGCCCTCATCCCAGACTCCCTGTTTTCCCTGGCTTTGGTCCCTGGGGACACTGGGTGACCCCCTCATTGTGGCTCCGTGGGATCAGAGCTGTGGCCATGCCAGCTGGGAGAGGGTTGATCTGTCTGCCCTGTGCCCCACAATCTCGGGACATCCCACACCGTTCCCCAAGGCCGGCACCCTCTGCCCCAGGCTCCTCTCCTCCCCTTGCTCCATCCCCATCTCCTCCAGTGAATCCCAGAGACACTGGGTGACACAGGGTGCCCTTTTGGGACCCCTGGCATCACTCACCATCTCATCAGCAGAGCCTGTAGCCAGCAGGAGCTGGTCGAAGGGCGAGAAGTCAAAGTCTGTCACCGCATCTGGAAGGAGAAGGGCAGAGGTTCACCCCCTCATCACCCTGTGGACAGCATGCCCACCCCCTCCGCTCTTCCCCAGCCTCAGATCCTTCTCTTGCACACCCATCTGCAGGCAGGCGTAGGCAGCAGGGTCAGACCCAGCCTTGACAAGGCATGTCGGAGCAGCTCAGCTTTGCTGCAGGAGCCTCAGCCCCTCCATGCTGCCCGCCTGCACCTCGCACCCCTTCTTGAAGGGACAGGCAATGACATGTCCCCGTCTGACCCACTGCCACCACCCAGGGCTGGCTCTGATTTTGGCATGGACACCCCTGGGCAGCACATGGAGAAGCATCAACAGCACAAGGGCACCCGTGCCGGCCCCGATGCCGGCGAGTGAGTCCGCAGCCGACTGGGGCCGTGCCGGCAACAAGGCCGCCTTTGTAACGCCCCGGCCTGGCATGCCGGCGGCAGGGCCGCTCCTCATGGCTGCAGTGGGAGGAAGGCTGGCACTGCCAGCAGCAGCCCCTTGACGTGGTTGGCACGCTGGGGAAAGTAGGTCACTGCGTACTGTTCCGCTTCCAGGAGGCTGCGGGGAGACAGGCCCGGGAGGCACACAGCAGCCAGCAGCTCCGCTGGCCGCGTTTGCCCTGGGAGGAGAGGGAAAAATCCCTTCCCTGCTTCGGAAGCGTTGCTGTGGCACGGCTGGCTTTGCAGGGATGGTGCTAAAGCTCATTAAGGAGACGTTAATGTATCGCTGGCTCCTCGTGCACCCTCCAGCCGAGCTCGCTGGCGCCGTACGCCAGCGCTGCACCGCAGCCACCGCACGCAGGAAAGGGGTGCTGGCACCACTGGCTCCTGTCTTGCTGCTCCGGTGCAGTTCTGTTGGGAAATGGGTGATGGGTGCCACCCCGGCTGGCACCGCTGCTCCGGCAGCAGGAGAGGGGTACCCCGGGCTCCCCAGCACCCCGTGTGCTCCTCTGCCGGCAGCAGTGCTGCCAGCTGCCTCGGTCCCTGCAGCACTCAGGCTGCCCACATCAGAGCTGCTCAGGGCCACTGGTCCAGCCTGTGCCACCCATCGCTGGAGCTGGGTACCCCTGTGGCGATGCCATCCCCAGCTCCTCTGCCAGCCGGGCACTGGGTGTACTTGGAACTTCAGGGCGTGCGATGAGTAATGTGGGAGGGGTGTGCTGGGGGAAGAGCTTGAGCAAGAGCTTGAGCGTTCAGACCTCGCTGCGGCTCAAGAGATGAAGGGACACGGACGAATCTGGCTCCTCAGCCCAAGCACAGCCTGGCAGAGCCTTGTGTGGTCAGTGTGGGACAGCTGGCTTGTGCCTTGTGCACCGGCGACACTTGTCAGGGTCACCCTGCTCATGGGCAGTGGTCCCTGGGGATTCTGGCAGCCCCTCCCCAGCCCCCTGCCTGGGAGACAGCCCAGCACAGTACCCTGGGCTGGGACTTGGCACCTGAGCCCCTCCACATAGCCCACGCTGGGCCAAATGCCCCCACAGAGGTGGGAGGTGGCACCAAGGACTCAGTGCCCTGGTGCAGAGTGTGGTGGAGACACGGGATAAGCGGGACAGGGCTGGCAGCTTACCTGAGTGGCAGCAGAGCTGAGACACGGTCCTCTTGCCTCCGCCCTCGCACTCCAGCGGCACGATGCCCAGCACACCTGCAGGAGAGGACACAGGAGCGGGTCACCAGCCTGCCCATCACCCCCATGATGCTCCCAGGGTCTGTCCCCCCAAACCCAGGACCACTGCCCAGCTTTGCAACGTAAGCAGAGAGGTGCAGGACTGTCAGCACCTTTGGGGGATCTCTGGGAAATCCTCCTCCAACTCACCCTCATGCCTCCTGGGGCCGACTCAGCGATGATCCCTGCAGGGACCGCAGGGTCAAATCCATCCCACCCCCGCCTCCAGCCTCCCATGGCAGCCTTTTCCCTGTGCCTCACCTGCTGCCTCGGCATTGAACGCGATCCAGCGGCAGCTGGCCTTCACCTGGTTCCCACAGGATGTGACGGAGCCCGCTCGGATACCCCCGATCCAGGCCTGGACAGAGAGGGAAAACTCACATCAAGAGGTATCTCTGCCTCGGAGGGTCCCCACCCTGCGGTGGGAGAATGGCTGGAGAGGAGAGGTACGGACAGGGCACGGCTGGAGACCCTCAGCCCCACTGAAGCTCCCACACCAACGGACCGGGTGCTGCCTGGAGGCTGCCAATGGCACCGGAGCTGTACCGGAGGCACCGCTCCAGCGCTCCCTGCTCCGTGACAGACGGGGCAATGTGCCTGCTAGTGCTCCCTCCGTGAAAGTGCAGCTCCTCAGAGTCACAGGGCTGGAAAAGACCTTTAAGATCATCAAGTCCAACCAATCCCATCCTAAGCTAAACCAGATCCCTGAGCACCTCATCTCCCCTCTGTTAAACACACCCAGGGAAGGGGACTCAGCCCCTCCCTGGGCAGCCTGGGCCAGGCCCTGACAACTCTGCCAGGGAAGAACTTTTCCCTCCCATCTGCTCTGACCCTGCCCTGGGGCAGCTTGAGCCCGTTGCCCCTTGTCCCAGCTCCTGTCCCCTGGCTGAAGAGACCATCGCCCACCTCTCTGCACCCACCTGGCAGGGCAGTGGAGGTGGGGAGAAGGTCTCCCCTCAGCCTCCTCTTCTCCAGGCTGAACACCCCCAGCTCTCTCAGCTGCTCCTCAGAGGATTTGCCCTCCAGCCCCTTCCCCAGCCTGGTTGCTCTTCTCTGGACTCGCTCCAGGCCCTCAATGTCCTTCTGATGGTGAGGAGCCCAGAACTGGACACACTACTCCTTGCTGGGGCTGGGAGCTCTGTGCAGGAACGAGGGATGGCAGCATCCCTGCTCTGGGCTCTCCCATGCTGGGAAAGGCTCAGAGGACCTTGCGATAAACTGGTGACAGGGAATTTGTTATAGGACAAAGGTTCTTGGTCTGCGAAGCACCACAGGGTTGGACTATGGCTGATCAAAGCAGATCAACTCCTCCACACTTCCTGCGTGGAATCATAGAATTGCATAGGTTGGAAGGGACCCCAAGGATCCCAGAGCTCCAACCCCCTGCCACAGGCAGGGCCACCAACCTCCAGGCCTGGAGCTACACAAGGTTGCCCAGGGCCACATCCAACCTGGCCTTGAACACCCCCAGGGATGGGGCACCCACCCCCTCTCTGGGCAGCCTGTTCCAGCCCCACACCACTCTTTCTGTAAAAAACTTCCCCCTAATATCTCATCTAACCCTTCCCTCCTTCAGCTTCACTCCATCCCCCTTGTCCTGCCATTATCTACCCTTTGAACAAGCTGATTCCCTCCTGTTCCTCTGCTCCCTTCAGGGACTGGAAGGCTGCAGTGAGGTCCCCCCACAGCCTTCTCTTCTCCAGTTTGACCCAGCCCAGCTCCCTCAGCCTCTCTCCGTAGGGGAGCTGCTCCAGCCCTCTGATCATCTCCGTGGCTCCTCTGACCCCTCTCCAACAGCCCCACATCTTCCTTGTATTGGGGCCCCAGCCCTGGACACAGGACTCCAGCTGGGGTCTCACAGGGACAGAGCAGAGAGGGACAATCCCCTCCCTGTCCCTGCTGCCACCCCTCTGCTGATGGAGCCCAGGATCCCACCGCCCTTCCCAGCTGCCAGAGCCACTGCTGGCTCAAGGGGCAGTTTCTCATCCCCCATGACACCCAGGTCCTTCTCAGCAGGGCATGGACATGCAGCCAAGGAGCTCCACTACAGCTCCAAAACCAAAATCCCGCCTTGCAGCACTTCCTGTTACTGTTCCGTGTCCCAGCACCGCACCGCAGGGCAGCGAGACGCCGTGCGGGGCCGCTCCGGGTGTCACAGCCACCTCAAAGGGTCACTGGGGCCAGGAGCTCCCTGGCACACCCAGGGCCAAGTCCAACCCTTGAGCAGAGGCTGCCAGCACGCCCGCAGACCCGCACAGCCCCGCAGCAGAGAGCCCTGAAGGATCGAGCCCTGGGTTTCCCCTCCTTGCACAGCTTCCTTTTGAGGGCTGACAGCAGCAGTTGCTGCAGCACTTCCTCTGGTCCCTGTCGCAGCAGGCCTGTTAACTCTTCTCCTGCCAAAGGGAGGTTCCTCTGCCTGCACCCAGCGGGCAGGTTGGGGACTGTGGTGGGGATGGGGAGCGTGGTATCTGGCCCCCAGCATCTGGGGGTACCACGCAGGCCACCTGCAGTGGGGTTTCACGGAGAGACCACTGAGCTGACCCATCCCTGCACGCAGGAGCCCCAGGAAGCCATCCTGCGGCGTGCCAGGGCAGCCGGTCACACGTGTGGTACCACCCTGGCTGCATCCCCAGAACAAAGTGTGAGCCTTCCTGGTGCTGCAGCCCGGAGAGCCCTGCAGACGCTGCCCGAAGGGGAGAAGCAGCTCAGATGCCATCCCGTGTTGACGCTGCACTTCCTGATCTGGCCAGGTCAAGTGTCGGCCTTGCCTGGGTAAACAAGCTGCTCTGCTGGGCCAGGGACAAGCACAGAGCTTCCTGCTCTGACACCCGAGTGGGCTTAGAGAAGAGACACCCGTGTCCCACCGCCAGCCCTGCAGAGCTGGGTGCCATGGCCTTGCTTCTCAGGGACGGGAAACGTCTCTCGCAAAGGCCACCTTCCATGTGCCAAGCCTGGGGCGGGCTGCTGGAGCCTTCCTGCATGCCAGGCTGAGAGCACGCTGTCCTGCAGAGCTCTCCCTCCCCACAGCAGCAGTGATGGTGACATCCACGCTAGCAGGATGCCGTAACACCCCTGTGGGCAGGTGTCCCAGCACCCACACCGCAGACGTGCGCGCTCCCGGGGCCGGCTGCTGGCAGCAGCGCATCTGCACCCTGAGGTTCGCAGCCAAACACTCATCCAGCTACCATTTGACAGACCTGGCAGCTGCTCTGCTGATGCACCAAGGCTGGCGTGCCATGGTGACACTGGGATGCTCGAGGCCAGGCAGGATGGCAGGGGATACCATGTGCCCTCCCACAGTCACAGCGCAGGGGGATATTTGGGGTGTTTGCCAGGCCTGCAGAGCCCTGTGAGGAGCCCTTACAGGGAAACAGAGTGCTGACATCCAAGGGCTCATAGAATCACAGGCTGTGTTGGGTTGGAAGGGACCTTCAAAGCCCATCTAGTCCCACCCCCTGCAGCGAGCAGGGACATCATCACTAGATCAGGTCACTCAGAGCCCCATCAAGCCTGACCTCAAATGTCTCCAGGGATGGGGCCTCCACCACCTCTCTGGGCACCCTGTGCCAGTGTCTCACCACCCTCAGAGTGAAGAACTTTTTCCTCATATCCAACCTAAATCTTCCCTTTTCTAGTTTAAAACCATCACCCCTCGTCCTGTCACTCCATGTCCTTGGGAACAGTTGTTCCCCAGGCTTCTTACAGGCACCTTTCAGGGATGATGATGAATCAGGCATGTTGATGTTTTGGTGTGCTAGGGACCCCGAAATCCTTTTTGATGTCAGCAAGACATGATGGTTTTTAGCAGCATCACCTGTCCAGGCTGAGCCCTCCACTTCTGGCCCAATGGTCTATGCTGAAGGGTACCAGCTTCTTGTGTGCCAATCCAGCATGACTGGTAACCAGCATGGCCCATGCCATGCGACTCATCCACGCCATTCCTTCCCAATGTGGGACCATCCTTGGCAGAGAGTCTGGTCCAGCTGTGCCAGCTCCACTCCACCCCAGGGGCCGGGAGCCGCCTGGGCAGGATCCCAGCACCCACCTCCACCGCAGCAGAGCAGCAGCAGCCTTGTTCAGGGCCACTGTGCAATGGAGATGCCAGGTAAAGGGTGTCTGGCTCGGGGACCCTCCCTATAACAGTCCCTGGTGCATCTCACTCCACATAACCCACCCCTGACCCAGCATCTCTTCACAAGCCCAGAGATGGATCACACCACTTGGAATGCTTGTGGCTGGCTATTGGCAGGACAGAAGCCAGGGCCAGGCACCGTGTGGCTCTGTGCTGCCCGGTGAGACCCCAGGGCCTGCCCAGCCTCTTTGGTGCCGAGCTCCACAGCGCACGGGCAGGGTGACAGAGCCCAGCACCATCCCGCGGGGCCCCAGCTTCCTCTCTGCCTGCGGAAGTGGGGCGGCAGGAGCGGGGACCTGGGGTGTCATGCTCGGGGTGACGCTCCCCTGGCCCCCAAAGGTCAGCTGTCAGTGCTCACGGAGGGCCAAGCCGGGCTAGGACGGCAGGGAACCGGGTCCCCCTGCCTGGGCCAGACATGCCCAGCCAGGGCCTGTGGCAGGAGGGGACCCCAAGCCGCTGGCACCGGCTGCGCTGGAGCAGCTGCCGGCCAGGGGAGGGCGGGGGGTGGCTGCCCCGCCCCGGGAGCGGCCCGGGATGCCTCACCGGTGCCCGGCACGGAGCCCCCCCGGACGCCGGGGCGGGTAGCGCTGGGTGCCGAGGAGGGGCTGCCCGCACGACGCCACCGCACCGAGACCCAGCAACCGTGCGGGAGACCGGGGCACGATCCCGCCGGAGCCGCGCATAACCGGGCCGCCCCACCGCCGGTCCTGCCCTGCCCTGCCCTGCCCTGCCCGCCGGGAGCCCCGGCCCCGCCGCCCCCGCATCTCCCGGTACCGGCTGGCGGGGAGCGTCCCGCAGCGCTCACCTCCCTGCGGGGCAGCCGGGCCTCGGTGTACCGGAACTTGGACGCCTTGAAGCGGTTCATGGTGCTTCGGCTGCACCGAGCCCAGCCGCGCCGCGCCGCTCCGCCCGCACCCGGGGCCGCCGCCGGCCCCGCCCCGCCCCGGGGAGCCGCCCCGGTCCGTAACCCCGCCCCTCCGCCCTGGGCACGCCCCTCCGTGACCCCCCCGCCGCCCCCAGCACCGGGACGCGTCCCGTTTGGGGGGGGGCTGCCACCCAAACGTCCCGGGGAAACAGGGACAGCTGCTCCCGCGGGCAGAGCGGGGGGTACCGGGGTGGGGGGGGGAAGGGGTGGCTTCCAGTCCCGGGGGCTCGGCGCCCCCGGCCCCCTCGCCGGATGGCAGCGCAGCTCCTTCCCCGCCGCCCGCGCCGTGGCCCTGGCGGGTGCGGGATCGCGCACGTCCCTTCGCCGCCACGTCCCCCCGCGCCCCGGCGCCCGAGCCACGCGTTTGGCCGGCCAGAGGCTTTATTTCGGTTCTCCGCCCGCGTTTCACCCGCCGAGCCCCGAGAGCGGCCCTCGGGGGGAGCGGAGGGCCCGGGCTCCCCGAGCCGCTGCCTTCCCCGGGGCGCCGGGCTCTGCGGGGGCCGTGCCGGGCCTTTCCCCTCCCCTCGCTGCGCCGGGCGCTGCGCGGCAGGTCCCGGGCTGACCCCCGGCGGCGCCGCGGGGCCACTGCGCAGGCGCGCCCGCCGCCGCCTCCTCCTCTCCTTCGCCTGCGCGGCGTGTGCTGGCGCGTGCGCAGCGCGGCGCGCGGGCCAAGATGGCGGCCGGGAGCTCTTCGCGTTGGCTCGGGGCGGGCGCCGCCGTTGCCAGGAGTCGCGGGCCGGGGGACGGGCGGCCGCCGCTCCTCTGGCTCGTCCGGGGCCTCGGCGTCCCCTCGCCGCCCGCCGCCGCCGCCGCCTCGGCCCGCGCCGCCCGCCGCCTCCTCCTGCTGCCGCCGCGCGCCGGGCTCTGCGTCGCGGGTGAGCGCGCGGGGGAGAACCGGCGGGGCTCGGCGGGCCGGGCAAGGCCGCTTCGCCCTGCGCGGCGCCGGCCCGGCCCTCACCCCGGCCCCTCTGCCCTCCTCTCCCGCAGGCACGAAACGCGCCGCCGCCGCCTTCCACACCAGCGCCGCGGCCCGCGCCAAGGAGGACTACTACCAGGTGCTGGGGGTGCCCCGCTCCGCCACCCAGAAGGAGATCAAGAAGGCCTACTACCAGGCACGTCCCACCGGGGCCTCCCGGGGGCTGGGGGGGGACTCCCGCCGGGGGTCCCTGCTGAGGCCCGTGCTCAGATGGAGGGGTCGGAGCCGCCGGCAGCAGCTCTTGTGTGGCAAAGACAAGAAGCGCCCCTGGGGTGCCGGTGTTTGGGGCCGCGGGGAGGTGGCGGTGGGAAGGCTCATCACAGCGGTTTGGGGGTCTTGCCCTCTGGTGCTGGGTGTCCCCAGAAGGTCCTGCAGCCTCTGTGGGGCAGGAGCGGCTTCTGTGGCTCCTTATGTTGGGATGGCAGTGGGTAATGGAGGGTTTGAGTTCCCTAACGTACAGCAAGTGCCACGCTTGGCCTGGTGGGTTTTTCCTGGCACACGAGAGACACTAAAGTCAGTTGGTTCTGCCTGTCTCTAATAGTTCAATTTTTGTTCTTTAGTTGGCAAAGAAGTACCACCCTGATACAAATAAGGATGATCCTAAAGCTAAAGAGAAGTTCTCTCAGCTGGCAGAAGCCTATGAGGTAACGTGCAGGACTGTGTCACCGTGAAAAGGAGGAAAAATTGGAGGGTAGATGGGGGAGAAGCATTTCTTGCATGTGTTTCCTGTAAGACACTGGCTGTTTTCTGCTCTCCTTCAGGCCTGAGTGCCTCTGTCCCAGCGGTGTCTCCAGGCAGCTGCTTAAGCCCAATACCTGATTTAACTGGGTGGGTTTTGGGCTCTTTCAGCATTTGCTCTTAGCAGTGAGCAGCTGGCAGGGCAGGTCACCACTGTGGAGTTATGGGTCAGCTTAAACAAACAGAAAAAGCTGGCAGTGGTTACCAGCTGTTTGAGATGGAGGTACCCTCTGCTGTGCTCCCCCAGCCCATTTCTTCCTGCTCTTCAGCTTGCCCAGAAATCTTTTTGTGCTGGTTTGATCTCTTGTGGGTTTTCAGATGTACCCCAGCACTCGTGCCACTGATGTATTAATGACTATATAAGTTATTCTCACAGATTATACATTAGTAAGATCTTGTCGCTTTCCTGGTGACAAACTGAGAGATCCCAGGGAAGAAGCAGCTTTTCAGTTATTCCTGCACTGCTGGGATACCCCTGGGATGACAACACAGTTTGAGAGTGTGGGATTGTCCCTCTCTGCTCTGTCCCTGTGAGGCCCCAGCTGCAGTCCTGTGTCCAGAGCTGGGGCCCCAATACAAGGAAGATGTGGGGCTGTTGGAGAGGAGCCACAGAGATGATCAGAGGGTTGGAGCAGCTCCCCTATGGAGAGAGGCTGAGGGAGCTGGGCTGGGTCAGCCTGGAGAAGAGAAGGCTGTGGGGGGACCTCATTGCAGCCTTCCAGTCCCTGAAGGGAGCAGAGGAACAGGAGGGAATCAGCTTGTTCAAAGGGGTAGATAATGGCAGGACAAGGGGGATGGAGTGAAGCTGAAGGAGGGAAGGGTTAGATGAGATATTAGGGGGAAGTTCTTTCCAGAGAGAGTGATGAGGGGCTGGAAGGGGCTGCCCAGAGAGGGGGTGGGTGCCCCATCCCTGGGGGTGTTCAAGGCCAGGTTGGATGTGGCCCTGGGCAACCTTGTGTAGCTCCAGGCCTGGAGGTTGGTGTCCCTGCCTGTGGCAGGGGGGGTGGAGCTCTGTGATCCTTGGGGTCCCTCCCAACCCAGACCAGGCTGGGATTGTGTTGTGTGACAACATCAGCCAGCAGCTGGGGATTGCCCCGGGGAGCCCAGCTGCTCGGGGCCTGTCCTGATGCCATCCTCCTCCTGCCTCGCAGGTGCTGAGTGATGAAGTGAAGCGGAAGCAGTACGATGCGTACGGCACGGCCAGCTTCGATGCGGGCGCGGCGGGGGCCGGGGCCGGGCGGCAGTACTGGAGCAGCGGCCCCTCCATGGACCCCGAGGAGCTCTTCCGGAAAATCTTCGGGGAGTTTTCGGGGTCCCCTTTCGGTGATTTTCAGAATGTCTTTGACCAGCCTCAGGAGGTATGAAGTGCTTTTGTCTTCTGAGTAATGAAACGACAGCGGGAAATGGAAAGCTCCAAAGCTGGAGAGGGATGCCAGCCTGGTGGATTGCTCCAGGAGTGAGCCTAAGCAAAGGATTTGCTCCTGGGAACGCCAGCACGTGGGCATCTCATTGTGTGGGTGGGAGAGTCAGGTATTTTTGATAAGCTGTGTAGATATGTTCTCCACACCTCCATGCAGAATATTTTTTGCTGGACTTCAGCTACTTCATCTGGTGTGTGCAAACACCAGTTGGTGCTGCCAAATGATTCCCTCCTCATAGAGGCACCTTCGCTGCTGCATGTTGATTTACATAGGTCTGCTTTGATCTGTAATGCTAAAACCCACAGAATACCTTTTAGCTATAAAACAAGCCTTCCAGCGTTAGGTTTGACTGTTTAATTGGCTTAATTTTGCAACTTAATTGGCTTAACTTTGCAGTGGAGCCCATAATAAAACAAAACCTAAGTCTTGGCCTTTGTACTGTAGCTCAGTGCCCTTCTAAAGCACTGACAGCATTGGTTCTCCTGCTGCCTGTGGAGCCACTGGGTACTCAGTGCTTCTGGCTGTACAAAACCTGCCCTTGCTCTTACAGACAGAATTTGTTGTTTTGTGTGGTCACCTTTGCTGATCTGGAGTCTGTGGAGGAAGAGCCGAGCCTGGGCTTCATAGGGGTTGAGAACCTCCTCCCTCACCTGTTGCTGCAATCCTGTGAAAGAAAGCTTTTGGCAGTATTATGAGTTTTCCTGAGGGCAGAAAAACTCCTGACTCTTATTTTTATTCCCTTCTTTTATATTTTTAAATCTCCTTTCTGTGACACAACTGTTCATCAGACTGGTGTGCTCATCAGTCCCATGTCAACTGCTGTCCTTCTACACCTGTTTTGATTTCTGAGGCGCAGGCAATCGCTTCCCTGAGGGAGGCAGAGCCCTTCTGACTCCGCTTCTTCCCCCTCCCCACTCTTACCTGGATGTATTTTAAGCACTGTTTGATACTTGGCCTGACCCAATTCCAGTCTGCTTAAGACCCTGTTGCATGTCAGCTGTAGATTGATGTTGATGTCTCCTGTACAGTACATCATGGAACTGACGTTCACCCAAGCTGCAAAAGGTGTGAACAAGGAGATCGTGGTGAACATCACTGACTCCTGCGAGCGCTGCGACGGTAAAGGAAACGAGCCTGGTACCAAACTACAGCGCTGTCACTACTGCAGCGGCACGGGCATGGTGAGTGCTCTTTAAGGCAGGTTCTGCAGGGATTTTCCTTGTTGGGGTAAGTCAGTCCCTTCCACAGGAAACATCCTTGCTACAGTCATCAGCTTACCTTGGGTGAAGCTGAGTTAACGTGGACGTGATGTTACCGTGCGCTGGGAAGATTTTCTTTCTCTTGAGTAAGTGCTCTGCCCAGCTGAATCACCTGCCCTTGGGGCTAGGTCATCTGGCATGGTATGTCCAGCAAATCGTGTTTGGAAAATGTAACAGCTCTGAAATTACTTGGGCATTAAATGGGAGACTTGGAGTGGAAGGGTGAGAGGAGGAGGAAGGAAACGATAGCCTGGGGTTAATCACGAAATAAGAAGATGTGTGAACCAGGACAGCACGTTGCTGAGGGTATTGATCAAGCTGCAGGCTTTGATTTCCACGCATCAGAATGGATACCAGCAGCCCAGTCTGTGACCAGAATATCCTCCTGTGCAGAACAGGTGTGGTGGGTCAGAGGAGGCCGAGAGCTCTTCCTGCTCTTCCCTCACGCGCTTTAGTCTGGCGGGTGGCTGAGTGCAGTCCATAGCTTAGTCTCCCTGGCATTTCCCTGGGCACTGGCACTAAATCACACAGGCAGGTTGTCCTTGGGTTCCTCAAGCTGCAGATGTTTGTGGCTTCTTGTGAACCAGCCCTGCAAGTCCTGCTCATGCAGTAAATCCTGGAGATGAAGTGTGATGTTCCCTCTCCATGCCAGGCACTTGCTTGGTGTCACAGTGGTTTTCAGCAGCAATGGGAACACGATGGCAACTGAACCTGATCCAGCTTCTCACAAGTGGCATCCTTGCGGGATTCCTGAGCCCGTTTGCTGCTCCAGCCCTTGTGAAGGGTGTCGCTGTCCTGTCAGGTTGTGTGTGCAGCTAGAGGGACTCAGAGGTCCCTGGCAGCATTCTGTGTAAGTAAAAGGTACTGGCTCTGTATGATCTATCTGTTCTTCACCAGGAGACGATCAATACCGGCCCTTTTGTAATGCGATCTACGTGCCGGCGATGCGGCGGTCGTGGTAGCATCATAACAACGCCATGCGTCATGTGTCGAGGGACTGGGCAAACCAAACAGAAGAAGACAGTGATGGTTCCTGTGCCAGCTGGTTAGTGCTGTACTTTGCTGCTGCTCCCTGTTCAATACCTATAGTTACTTCTTCCACCTGGCCAACAACAAGATGCTCAGAGGGCTGGAGCAGCTCCCCTACGGAGAGAGGCTGAGGGAGCTGGGCTGGGTCAGCCTGGAGAAGAGAAGGCTGTGGGGGGACCTCATTGCAGCCTGCCAGTCCCTGAAGGGAGCAGAGGAACAGGAGGGGAATCAGCTTGTTCAAAGGGTAGATAATGGCAGGACAAGGGGGATGTATTAAAGCTAAAGGAAGGAATGTTCAAATTAGATATTAGGGGGAAGTTTTTTACAGAGAGAGTGGTGAGGGGCTGGAACGGGCTGCCCAGAGAGGGGGTGGGTGCCCCATCCCTTGGGGGCGTTCAGGGCCAGGTTGGATGTGGCCCTGGGCAACCTTGTGTAGCTCCAGGCCTGGAGGTTGGTGTCCCTGCCTGTGGCAGGGGGTTGGAGCTCTGTGACACTTGGGGTCCCTTCCAACTCAGACCAGTCTGGGATGCTATGATTTGCCTCCAAAGTGTGGCCGGTCCCTGCCAGGTACAAACGTGAGAGCAACGTAAGAAGTTTTGCTGCAGACAAGTTACCTTGAGAACAGAGCAGGCTGATGGCTTGGCAATTGAGAGGGCTAGAAAGGAGATGAACTTTCTGGCTGTGGATATAAATGTTTGCTTTGCCCTTCCTGAGCTGAGGGTTTGGTTCTTGCATGGATCCTTCTAGGTGGCTTTTGAAGAATGATAAAAGGAGGGTGGGAATCTTGAAAGCTTTAGCTTGGATTAGGAAAGTGTTCTGATGCTCTTCCTCACCAGAGAGCATAAAATGAGTGGTGGGGCTGAAGATTTCCTTCTTCAAGACCAGCCTGGGTGAGCAGCCTGGAATTTTCCTGCAGCTTGTGGAGGCTGCCTGCTGTTCCTCAGTCTGATGCTTTTCCCAAAAGAATTCTGTAAGGGACTGAAGTGACAAGACTGCCTGGGGTGTAGTGACCACCAGGTGTAATTGCGTGCTGACACTTCCTTCCTCCAGCTGCAGCTCATGTGGAGAGTGTTACTGTGCTGCCTGCCCACTGCCAGGGCTCGTGCCTCGTGCTCCTGGGTACAGCAAGAGTTGTAGCTATCCAGTAACATGCAGGTTACAACACAGGGTAATGCCCCCTTGTTTTATTCTGCTTGCAGGTGTTGAGGATGGGCAGACAGTTCGGATGCCTGTGGGGAAGAAGGAGATTTTCATCACCTTCAGGGTACGTATTGTTAGTGTTGTTGGCTGTTTGCAGTATGTAAGTGGGTTGCTTGTTCCCTCCACAACTGCCTGGGAAGCCTGACTGAGTGGGGGACAGAGGAGGAGCCAGCGATCCCCTGAAGCAGCTGAGGTAACCTGAGCCACATGAACTTTCTGAGGTGGCAGGTCTGCATTGTAACAAGCGGTGTAACGTTCCCTCTGCTCATGAAGAACCCTGCTGCTTGCTCCAGGATGAGGCCTGGAGCAGTGTGCATCAAAATGCAGAGCTGGTTCTTGATACCCTGAGCCTTGGACTTGCAGATGGGAAGGAGCTGTCCGCTTGCGCGGGCGGGAGTGGCAGGGAGGGCTGCGGGGTGCCTGCCAGAGCCCAGCTGCTCCAGTGACACTCCATGTTCAGTGGTGCTCCAGATGGGTTGTGTAGCTGGGGCCCTCTTCTGTAAGGCATCCCATCCCACACATCTCTCTTAAGGAGAACGTTTCTTTCAGCCCCTTTTTGGCAGAGGATTTAACCCTCTTCCAGCTTGTGAGGCTGCTGCACAGGTGCTCTTTTCTCCTGGCTTTCCCCTGTGTGTGGTTTTGGACAAGGCAGCATCGCTCTGTCTCCACAGATCATACTGATGGTGATAAATTAACAAACAGGATTAGGGGAGGGAGGTGCTGAGATAGGAAGCAGGCATCCCCCTAAGCTCTGGCTAATGAGGCTTATGTCAAGAGCTGTGTGTTTCTAAAAGACCAAGCATTAACTTGGCCTTGTTAGCTGTGTGGTTTGTGGCTGGTAAAAGGGTCTGGCTGCAGCATTCTGATCAGTTTTCTTCAGAGAGCCTTCAGAGCAGTTTACCCTGAGAACTGTGTGCTGGGGTGCTCACTTCTTGTTGGAACTGCCTGCCTTTCAGGTTCAGAAGAGCTCTGTGTTCAGAAGAAACGGAGCAGACATCCATTCAGACCTCCTTATTTCAATAGCACAGGCTGTTCTGGGAGGCACAGCCAGGTGTCAAGGCTTGTATGAGACAATCAGCATCGCGGTGAGTACCACTACGTGGAAGACCTGGGGAGTAAGTCAGTGTGGGACAGCAGAGACTTCTCCTTTGCAGAAAGGATGGTGCAAATCTCCTAAATCTGCCAGTGTTGCTTTCAGACTCCTCAGGGTTGAGTGTCACACCTGCTTGATCACAGAATCACACAATCACCAGGTTGGAAAAGACCTTTTAAGACCATCAAGTCCAACCATTCCCATCCTAAGCTAAACCAGATCCCTGAGCACCTCATCTCCCCTCTGTTAAACACACCCAGGGAAGGTGACTCAGCCCCTCCCTGGGCAGCCTGGGCCAGGCCTTGACAATGCTGAAGTTCTGCAGACTCAACTCAGATCAATGTGATCAGTGCTGAGCTCCTTTATTGAAACACACACACAGCTTCTATAGGTTTCTAGATCAGTGCACGAGTTCCATTACATTGCTGCTGGTTAGCTGTTAGTTCACCCACCTGACATGAGTCTCACTATGGCTAATAATTGGTTAAGACTACACAGTCACTTTGTTCCTTTTCAAGGCAGTTGTTAACATTCTTGCATTTCCTTATCTCATGGTTTTTCTTGCAAGCTCCTGTTCTCACAGACATCTGCTCTGCTGTTACTGCATTCCAGTTATGCCTTAACATAACTTTGCACAACCCCCAGGCCTGATTTTATGGGAGTTGAGCTGTGTGGCAATAAATCTGAGGGGGCCACAAACCCACTCCCCTCTTACATTGCTACACACCAACTCTTTCAGTCAAAATTTTTTTTCTAATATCTGCTCTGACCCTGCCCTGGGGCAGCTTGAGCCCATTGCCCCTTGTCCCATCTCCTGTCCCCTGGCTGAAGAGACCATCACCCACCTCTCTGCACCCTCCTGGCAGGGCAGTGGAGGTGGGGAGAAGGTCTCCCCTCAGCCTCCTCTTCTCCAGGCTGAACACCCCCAGCTCCCTCAGCTGCTCCTCAGAGGATTTGCCCTCCAGCCCCTTCCCCAGCCTGGTTGCCCTTCTCTGGACTTGCTCCAGGCCCTCCATGTCCTTCTGATGGTGAGGAGCCCAGAACTGGACCCAGCACTGGAGGTGCAGCCTCACCAGTGCCCAGTCCAGGGGCACAATCCCCTCCCCAGACCTACTGGCCATGCTGTTTTTGATACAAGCCAGGATGCCATTGGCCTTCCTGGCTGCCTGGGCACGCTGCTGGCTCATATTCAGCCTGCAGCCACCCAACACCCCCAGGTCCTTCTCTGCCTGACAGCTCTCCAGCCAGTCTCCCCCAGCCTGTAGTGCTGCAGGGGGTTGTTATGCCCATGTGCAGCTGTCTGCACTTGGCCTTGTTACACCTCCTCTCAGGTGCATGACTGTACCAGTCTCACCCAGCCTGCTTTGAAGGAGTAGTTATCTTTTACAGACATGTCATGTAATTGCTCTATAAATGGTTACAGGAGTAATAAAGGTGACACCTCTGTGTTTGTAGATACCCCCTGGTATTCAGCCAGACCAGAGGATTCGAATGAGTGGGAAAGGCATTCCCAGGGTTAACAGTTACGGCTACGGAGACCACTACATCCACATAAAGATAAAAGTGCCTCAGTAAGTAGAACTCGTGCAAGTTGCTGTGAAATCTTCAAACTTTTTGCAAAAAAAATGTCATTGTGAAAGTTCCTTACTGCTTTATCCATTAATTTCTCACTCTGCTTTTAATTCTGATGCCAGACAGACTCTTTTTGTGTCTATTAATACCATTTGGCAACCCAGTTCTAAAAATCCTAAAGCCTGGAAATACCTAAGCAGTTCTTGCCCTGGGGATGCTCCTGGCTATCTGTGATTCTGTCTGGAAGCCAGTCCCATGAATTCAGTGTTCTGTGCTCTCTCACCTACAGCTCAGAGGAACAGAGCTCCTTGCAGTTGCTTTTCAGACTGCTTGGCTGCCCTCTGCTCCTGTGGTGAAGGAAACTTTTCAGCTTGCACTGCAGCACTGAACAGGGGAGCTCATTTCCTGAGGGCTCCCCAGTGGATGTGTGTTTTTGTTGCATCTCACAAGTCCCTGACTGGTGGGGTCAGTGGGGACCTCTGGAGATCCCCCAGTCCAGCCCCCCTAAAGCAGGATCCCCTTGAGCAGGCTGCACAGGACAGTGTCCAGGTGGGTTTGGGATCTCCCCAGAGAAGGAGCCTCCCTAGCCTCTGTGGGCAACCTGGCCCAGGGCTTGGGCACCCACAGAGGGAAGAAGTTTTTCCTCATGTTGGGATGGACCTTCCTGTGTTCCAGTTTGTGCCCAGTGCCCCTTGTCCTGTCATCAGGCACCACTGGGAAGAGCCTGGCCCCATCCTCTGGATGCCCCCCTTTAGATCTGATCAGTGCTGGTGAGATCCCCTCTCAACCTTCTCTTCTCAGCTCCAGCTCTCAGCCTTGCCAGGGCAGAGTAGGGCTCTACAAGAGGTTTCACTGCAGCTTGGTCAAACACTGTGAGTTGTGTCTCTCCTCTCCCATGGGGGCTCATTCTCTGCAGCCTGTTTGAAGGGCACTGCAGGGACTTGCAGGTGGCTTGACCTTGTCCTTGCAGTAGCTGCCTCCCGTGCATGTTGCTGGAGAAGGTTAGGGGGGGCTGTAGATACACCTGTCCCTAAAGAGAGCTGTAACCAACACCCGCTGTGACCTGCAGGAGGCTGACCGATCGCCAGAGGGCCCTGATGATGAGCTACGCCGAGGAGGAGGCCGACGTGGAGGGCACGGTGAACGGGGTCACTAACACAGCCTCAGGTAGGGGGGGAACTGCTGCTCCTCCCTCCTGGAGCTGGTGTGGGAGGGAGCACAGGGCGCTTCCCGAGGCTTCCTGGGCAGCAAGCTGAGCCGTGGTTGCTTTGAGAACACAACCTGCCAAGCATGGTGTGGTTTAGGAATGGTTCTAGTGGGGTGTTAAAAGGCTGGAGCACAAAGCAAGGGGGGAGCCTCTTCCCACAAGGCTTTCCTTTGAATACTTACTGTGCATGAGTGGAGAGCAGGTATTGTGCTACTCCAGGGTCCTGATGAGCTGTGGGGCATCTTGCTGTGGTGATGGATGCCTTCTGCTCCCTGCTCCTGCCCCAGTGCCTTAAATAACTTGTCTGAGTTGCAGAGGTAGAAGAAGAGAACGTGCTTCAGGCTGGTTTTCTGTGGGATTGTGCTTTTGACCACAGCAGGGACGTTTCTCCTTGACAGCTGAAGGGGAGCACTGCTGCCAAGGCTGCTCTAAGCCCTTCTCTCTGCACAGGGAGGTGGAACCTGGGGTAGAAACATTCATCAGTAGACAGCATCCAGCCTGATGGAGGGAAGTGAAGTCAGCTGGGAGGGCTTTAAAGCTGCTCTTTCAGCTCCAGGTTCACAATTTTGATTCAGCAGTTGCATCTTTCAAGCTTTGGGACTGAGGGACCCAGGTGCAGCAGCTAGAGGCAAAATGTGCAGTCAGACAGTAAGGCAGGAAGCTTTATCTTTGGTACTAGAAACCCATCTCTTCTGTTCTCCTACCAGAACAAGGAACTCCTTGAAGCCAGCTAGATTTCTTTCTGTGCTGGAAACCAAAGGAGGGTGTTTCTGACTGTGTACAGCTACACAGAAGTGAGAGTGTTACAAAGCTGCCAGATGATCCCTGGCTGAAGTTCAGGATGGTGGAAGGCAGTACCCACCACATCCTGACCCATGTCAGTGCTTTCAGAACACAGAAGTGAAGTCTCTTCCATTTGGGGGGAAAAGGGAGAGATCTCTAAATACAAAACTTCCATTCTAGCTTTTTAAAAAGATGTTTATGTGCCAAAAGAAATAAAAATGCTCCCAAATAGGGTTTTTAACAAGCAAACCTGCTGGTTTGTACCCCAGTGAAGCTGCAGTGGGGATTAAAAACGACACCAGTGGCTTGCAGCACAGAGCCAGGCTGCTGCTGGGAGCCTGTCCTTCCTCTGGGAAGCAGAAACAACCTGAGTGGATGGGGGTGTGTTCAGCCTCGGGTGTTTCACAGCATTGCATCAGTCTGAGCCCAGCAGTCAGCAGGGGGAGGATGGGGCTTTGTGTGCTCTGTGTGTAGAACAGCTTGGGAAGGATCTGGAGGGTGTCTTGGTGCTGGTTTTCCTGCAGAAAAAGCAGATTAGCCAGGAGGTTTCTTTTGTTCTTGTGATAGCTGCTTCTGGAGGGACAAACACCTTCTTAGGACCTGTTTATTACAGGGAAATAATGCTTGTTGCTGCCAGGAAGATTCCTTACCTGGACACTCTGAACTATTCCTTATGTGGACACTGGTTCTGAAGTACTTGTGGCCCTTTTCACTGTAGCCTGAGTTTGTTTTCTCCTTGGTAACTGTCTGAGCATTGCTTGAAATCACCTGAAGCAGCCCCCTGGAATGGCTTTGCACTCCTTTGCTCTGGAGGCTCCCAACGACCATGAGACAGGAAGAGGGATGGTTCCAGGGACCACCAGCACAGCTTCTTGTTTTTCCCCTGTGAAGTCTTGGCTGGAGCATGGTCAAGTTAACAACTTGTTTTTAGTGGCAAACTCTCACTTCCAAGTGCTTGTTTCCAAAGCCTGAGGGGGGTCCCTGACTTGATTGTGCAGCAGAATTCCCTTGCTGGCTGGGAGGGCTGGGGAGAGGGGCAGGGAACAGCGTTCCCTGGGTTCATGCTCTGGGCGAGTGGCCTGTATTGTGGGTGACAGGCAGAGCATGAGGAGGATGCTGGTAAAACCAGCTGACCTGAGAGTTGCCCATGTAAAATAACCCTCTCACTCCATCAGGGGTGGCTGCTGGTGGGAGGTGTCTCTGACTGCAGCCCTTTGCTGTTTGTGTCCAGGTGGCAGGGCCACGGCTCGCGCTGCCGCCGGCGGGGATAGGCCTGAGGCTGAGGAGAACAAGGAGGGATTCCTTTCCAAACTTAAGAAAATGTTTAGCTCCTGACACCCCATCTGAGGTAGGAGGGCTCTTGTGTTTTATTGTCATCTTCCCCCCACCCTAAGCAGAATTTGGACTACTTGGGAGGGAGAAGCAGTAAAAGCACACAGCTTTGCTTCTCACTGAGCCTCAGGCCTTCCAGCCACCGGTGTGAAAAGCCCCAGCTTGCCCCCCCTGTGACCTTCCAGTCCCTGAAGGGAGCATACAAACAGGAGGGAATCAGCCTGTTAAAAGGGGAGATCATGGCAGGACAAGGGGGATGGAGTGAAGCTGGAGGAGGGAAGGGTGAGATGAGATATTAGGGGGAAGTTCTTTCCAGAGAGAGTGGTGAGGGGCTGGAACAGGCTGCCCAGAGAGGGGGTGGGTGCCCCGTCCCTGGGGGTGTTCAAGGCCAGGTTGGATGTGGCCCTGGGCAACCTTGTGTAGCTCCAGGCCTGGAGGTTGGTGGCCCTGCCTGTGGCAGGGGGTTGGAGCTCTGGGATCCTTGGGGTCCTTTCCAACCCAGACCAGTCTATGACTTGGAACAAAGGGCCAGGGACTAAAAGGCATTGTTGCTGCAGCAGAAATGCAGATTTAAGTCTGCAGGGCAGCTGCTGCCCTCCCCTGTGGCTGTCTCCTTGTCCACTCAGTGGCTCTACCCGACCAGAGCACCGAGCCTGTTCCCCTTGGCTTGGGCACTCCTGCTGCCACCGCAAAGCCTGGGCATGCTGGGAGGTGTGGGCCAGCCTGTGGAGCCTCCAGAGCCTGTGTGCTCAGCCTGACCTCACCCCTGCTGCGGGCTTAGGGCACGAAGAAGGGATCAGTCTTTGGCAGGAAGCACAGCAGCCCCCGAGCGCCGTGTGAGCCCCCCGCTGCTGTGTGAGCGGGAATGCTGCAGCTCAGGGTGCCCTTCTGGTGCCATTCTGGCACCCTGAGCTGCAGCACTGCCTGCTCACAGGGCCTGCTGGCATTGGCTTTGCTGTGAGGCTGGTTTGCTCAGGAAACATTCAGTTTCTCTCTTGATTTGACCGCAGGGAAGCGCTCGACTGGAAACTAAGAGCCGGCACAGCAGCTCATCTTTGAGTGGGGGATGACTCTTCCTGGCAGCAGGCTCTGGAGAGCGAAGGAGTTGGGTCAGCAGCACCCTGAGGAACCCCAGCTGGGAGAGGCTACGAACCACTGAGGCCCCAGTGATCATCACCATTACCAAACCCACCCACCCACCATCCCAGGACGTGGGGATGAAGGCGACACGCCGGCTTTGTGGAAATGCGGCACTCGTGTGAGGTTGCTCTGCAGACCCTGCTGCTGCTGCTGCTGCTGGAAGCTGATTTAGTCCAAATTAAAAGTTGAAGTATTATTTAGAACCCAAAACAGTGGAGACACCAATTAATAGTTGTCCTTCCCAGCACAGAGCGGAGCAGCTCGCTGTACGGAGCCCCAGGTGGCTGCTGCTCGCTCAGAGGCCCTTCTGAAGGCTACATGTGCTCGGTGAGCTTATCCCTTCTGAACTTCTCCCAGGAGACTTGGTGGGACAGTGAGTTTCAGCCCCATCTTTAGGACAGCTCTCCTCACTGTCCTGCATGGGACATCTCCCTGGGGCTGGGGCTCGTGCTGCCCAGCTGCCCTGGCTCCCTCCACAGCCAGGGGCTTCCTTAGTCCTGCTGATTTCCTGCACGAAGAGCAGCCATGGAATCTGCACTTCACATCAGGTCTCCCCCTCTTCTTTCCCCCCCCAGCCCCCCCCCCAAATTCCCTACAGTTACAACACAGATGCTGTCGCCTCTGAACAGGTACAAGTTTTACCACCAAGCCCTTTGCCAGTTTTGGGACAAAGCCTTTTATTCCATTAGCACAACACCCATAGCATATCCTACGTGTGTGAGAACACAGGGGAAGGGATCTCCCCTTCCAGGTGGAGCTGAGCTCACAGTGAGTATTTCATGGTGACTCCGAGCCCGCTGTTGTTAGTTACGCTGTGCAAGTACCAGCAGCCCACATACTAACCCACCAGGTCAACAGAGCTGTGGAAGTCCTGCCCTCCTTAATCTGCTGAAATAAAGCACGTGCTGCCTCCTGATGAAACTGTCTGTAAAGTGATTCTGTATCCATGTAAATAAGAGTGACTTCATAAAGATATTTAACACCTGCTGTGCCTTGCTGCCTTGTCTACTCTTCCAGCGTTGCCTGTCACCCACTTTCCCTCCCCCAGGAACAGCAAGGCAAGGAGAGGAGAGGGAGATGGCTCAAGTACCTGGCTGATGGCTGTGACTGAAGCGCAGGCAAGGACTGCCAGAGCTCTCTGAGCAGATGGTGGGGTGGGGGAAGGAGCTGTTTTAAGTTAAGCCTTAAATCCTAAGGTTGGACAGGCTTGGGAAGGTCTTACTCTGCTCGCAAGGGCAGTGACTGAGATGTGGGCTCTGGGAGCCTGGGGCCAGGCTGCAGCTGAGAGCTGCCCAAGCAGAGCAGGGACCTGAGCACAGGCTGTCACTGTGCTGTCCCCACGGGCTGCAGGCTCCAGCACGCTGGCTGACCTGCGGGGCCTGAGCCCGGCCTCCAGGCAGAACCCCCAGGGGTTTCTGGTGGCTTAGGAGCCTTTGGCCAGCGCTGGTTGTGGGCCAGTCCCTGCGGAGAAGGCGCTGCCCTGAGCTACTACACCTTGAGCCCAGGGAGTGGTGCTGTGTGCTCGGAGCTGCCTGGGAAAGAGTGATCCTAGCAAAGCGCTGCTGCCACCACCCACCACCCTGAAAGCACCCAGAATCGCTAAACAAACACCTCCCTAAAGCTGGAGTGCAAAGGTAGCGCTTCCCCCACCTGCCTGCAGCTGCACAGCCTTTTGTTCTGCTGGAACTGGTCCCAGCCAAGCTGCAGAGGAGCCCTGGAGCACCCAGCTCTTCCCGGGGAGCCAGGGGAAAGGCAGCATGGGGCAGTGCAGCTCACCTCCTCCTTGGCCAGTTCCTGCTGCAGAAGCTGAGGAGGAAGAGGAGGGAGGGGAGGGTCAGAAGGCAGCCTTATTGTCTGCCACCCACTGAGGGAAGGTGCGGGCCTTGGGGTTGAGCTTCATGGTCAGGTCCACGTCGCGGTCTGGCTTCAGGGCATAGAAACGGAACATGGCAGCCAGCTCCTTGGCCCCAGGGAAGCCACGTTTCTCATACTCCTCTGGGGAGAGCTGCAAACAAGAACTGGGAGGTTAAACCCCAGTGTTGTCACAGGGCAGCCCCTGCTGGGGCTCTTCCCTTACACTTGGGCAGGGAAGCAGAGAGGGCTGCTGTGTTCTGTTGGCTGGGGAGGAGGGATCTGGTGCCCTGCAAGTCATTTCAGTGGGGGGTTATGCACAGGAAGCAGCAGTCCTGCAGCGTGAGGGCAAGGCTTTGTGGTGGGATGAAGCAGATCACTGTGTCTTGGTTAGTGCTGACCCAGGAGTGCTTCCCAGTCCACCTCTCCTCCAGCTGCAGTGTAAGAGAGGGTGGTGGTGTTGAAATCATGCTGGATAGATGCTCAGGAGCTTCCTCTGGCTCTGCTCAGATCCAGCCATCGCCCAAAGCTGCGGCCACCACAGCACCCCACAGCCCTGCCTGGCAGGGAACAGCCCAACCAACTTGGGGACAGCACCCAACTCTGGCACACAAATCCCTCCTCCCCACAGCCGAGGCTTAGAGCAGCTACAAGGGAGCCCTTCCCTGCCTGGAGTATGAGCTGTGGCTGAGGGGGTCAAGAAACACAAGCTTGGTGGATACAGGAGAGCTCTGGAGAGCCTGAGCAGCCCCAGTACCCACCCTCCCTGCCTGCATCTAAGGTTGGATCACAGTCCTTCCACGCTGCACCCTGGGAAGATGAGTGCTGCTCACTTGTCCCTGGCAGAGCAGAACCTGCAGAGAGCATCAGAGGTGCTGTGGTTCTGCCAAAACGTGCTTTGTCCTCCAAGCAGAGAGACACCACACCCCTCATTCACTGCCTGCCAAGGGGAGCAGCACAACCCAATGCAAACAGAGAGGTCACAGGGCAGGAGAGGGCAGGGGCTGTGAGCATGACACAGCAAAGCCCCAGGGAAGACCTGCTGAAGGGAGTGCCACAAGCAAAGACCTGTTCTGTAGGTGCCCAGTCCCTGGCTCTTCTGGAGCCCTCTGGCTCCCAGCATCGCTCAGAGACAGGCGCACACCTGCCCCCAGAACACCCTGTGGGCTGGAGTTGTCCCAGTGACAACACAACAAGGCAGTTTGGTGCCAGCGTGTGCTCAGGCTGCACTCAGGGGCAGCAGGATTCACCCTGGACACCAGAGCCAGGTTGTGCAGAACCTGTACACTGAGCTTACAAGGGCCTCCTGAGCTGGCTGCTGGGGCAGGACAGCACTTGGATTGCCACCACGGTCTGTGCTCAGCCCCTGTACGGGGCCTGGGCCAGGACCTGTGATACATCTAGCTGGTGGGAAGGGGCAAGGATCATCCCCCCACTGCCCCTCCTGCCTCAAGGCAGGCTGCAGGGCCCCGAGCCACCTTCCCCCCTCCTCAAGAGCATGACACTCACCAAGGAGTGCCTCCTACCTTGCTGGCTTCCACAGTCTTGCCCGTCTGTTGCGAGAGGACAGCAGCGTACTCTGCCTCCGTGAGCTTCCCAGTGCTCAGCCCGATCACTTGCCCTATGTACACCTCTGGGGACTTCAGCAGGGAAAGCACAACAGGCCCAACGTCCTCCACCGCCATCCCATCCATGGGGGTATCCCCCATGGGCAGCTCTGTACGGAGAGATTGATCCCAGTCAGAGCGCAGCCCCACCTGAGTGAGCCCAGCTCTGAGGAGGTACAGCTGGGGTTAACCCAGCCTCTGGGCACAAGGCAAGGAAGAGCCTGGAGCACCCACCAGCGTGACAAGCCAAGAGAGCACCTGCAGGGCTGATCCAGGAGACTGTGATCACTCAGAGCAGCACGGTGACTCCCCTAGACCTGCAGCCCCACCTCTGACCCCCAACACCCCACTTGCAGGGACTCAGGGTGTCCAGCGACACCCTCAGCACCAGGAGCAAGGCCAGGATCTCACATATTTCTTGCAGGCCACGGAACAGGCCCGAAGGATCATAATGCAGCAGCAACTTGCTGAGGTGAAGCTGGCACAGGCCTCCTTTCCCCATCAGCCTGCAGCGCTGGTGGTTCCACCACCCTGCCGTGAGCCTCCGCACAGCAGATGAGACTACAGACAGTGCCCTGGGGAGCGAGAGGTCCTGTCTTACCCAGGACAAGGGCATCTCCCTGCGAGACCTTCTGTGGCTTGAAGCTGGAGAGGAAGTTCTCGAAGTAGAAGGGGAGCCGGACGGAGGTGGCGGGAACGGCGGCTGCCCGGAAGTACTCCTCCACCTCGCCTTTGCCGTCGAAGTGCGGCACCTCCAGCTGCCCCCCCGTCAGCTGCTTCACGCTCTCCAGGCCGCTGTACACCACGTGGCGCAGACCGAGGCGCTTCGACAGCTCAGCCAGCCGCTTGCCCTGGGTGAAGCCGGCTGTGAGAAGGGGGAATGGGACACGCCGGGCCGCTCGCCCACCCCCCACCACGTGCCCGTCCTTGCGCTGGTCAGGAGGACAGGATCCCTAACACACCGGCTCCTCAGCGTCTGGCAGCCCAAGGCCTCGGCTGGAACCAGGGCTGAGAAGACCCAGTGAGCCCTGCCAGCTGCCCAGGTGGAGCTGTGTCCCCTGCTTACACCATCCTACGTTAGGAAGGCCACGCACTCTGCAGCTTTGGCACTAAAACTCCCCCACCAAGCACATAAGCACCAGCCCTAAAGATCTGCTGTACCTGCCCTAACACATCTCATCTTTTGCTCGTTGGTGTAACAATCACCCCACCTCGGGAAACCTGTCCAAGGGTGACAGGCTGTTGGTTGACACCAGGCTGAATATGAGCCAGGAGTGTGCCCGGGCAGCCAGGAAGGCCAATGGCATCCTGGCTTGTGTCAGAAACAGTGTGGCCAGTAGGTCTGGGGAGGGGATTGTGCCCCTGGACTGGGCACTGGTGAGGCTGCACCTCGAGTGCTGGGTCCAGTTCTGGGCTCCTCACCATCAGAAGGACATTGAGGTCCTGGAGCGAGTCCAGAGAAGGGCAACCAGGCTGGGGAAGGGGCTGGAGGGCAAATCCTCTGAGGAGCAGCTGAGGGAGCTGGGGGTGTTCAGCCTGGAGAAGGGGAGGCTGAGGGGAGACCTTATCACCACCTACAACTACCTGCCAGGAGGGTGCAGAGAGGTGGGCGATGGTCTCTTCAGCCAGGGGACAGGAGATGGGACAAGGGGCAATGGGCTCAAGCTGCCCCAGGGCAGGGTCAGAGCAGATGGGAGGGAAAAGTTCTTCCCTGGCAGAGTTGTCAGGGCCTGGCCCAGGCTGCCCAGGGAGGGGCTGAGTCCCCTTCCCTGGGTGTGTTTAACAGAGGGGAGATGAGGTGCTCAGGGATCTGGTTTAGCTTAGGATGGGAATGGTTGGACTTGATGACCTTCAGAGGTCTCTTCCAACCTTGTGACTCTGTGATTCTGTGAACACCACCCTTGGGGAAGGCGCCAGGATTTCTGGTACCACATTTTGAGACCCAGGACTGTGGGCAGTGCTCCTGTTACTCTGGCTCCCGGGCAGCGCTCTCTGTCCACAAGTCTCCTGGCATGTGGTAACCCGCTGAAGGCACCAGGCTCTGGAGCCAGACAGCCACGAGGGAATGGGGAGCAAGTTCTGGCTTTGCAAGAATTGGCATCTGGTTTGTGTGTGAGGCCCTGGGACTCCTCCGGACCGGCCACTTGAGCTGCCAGGGCTGGCAAGGCCACGCTGGGTGTCCCAAGGAGCGACCCCAATGCCAGGTGGCTGTGCCCCCAGCCCTCCAGCCCAGGCTGTTCTGCAGGGGGAGCCGGTTAAACCCAGCGCGGTACCTGTGCGATCTCCCTCTCCTTGCTGCAGTGCTCCCAGAAGTCGGTTACGATGAAGGCTCCGTAAGCCCCGGCCAAAGCCAGCTCCAGCGACGCCTCGTCGTCCTGATCCGCCTTCACCACCTCGGCTCCCCGCTGCTGCAGCTCCTGCGCCTCCTTCTTCGCGGGGCTGCGCGTCACCGCCCGGACCTGCATCCAGCAGCGCCCGGGCCACGCAGCCCCCCTGGGCCCCTGTGGGCGCAGAGCCGCTCACACACCCGCCTTCCCCGGGACCCGCTCTCGCAGGGCGGCGAGGCGGGGCCGTCCCACCCCCCCCCCGCTCTCCCCGCAGCCCCCCGGCCCCCCGCACGGCCCGACACGGGCCTCGCCCCCCCCCGGCGGCCCCGACCCCCGCCCGGTGCGCGGGGGGAGCCCCGGGCAGGGGCCCGGCCTTTCCCCGCGCACTCACCGGTTGCCCCGAACACCACGATCAGTTTCTTCGCGGCCATGAGGCGACGGAGACGCTGCCGGGGCTCTGGCTGGGGCGAGACACAGAGAAGTCGCCACACGGGCGGCTCAGCCCCCCGGCCCGGCCCGGCTGGGGCACGGGAGGAGGAAGGGGAAGGGGCGGCTGTAGGGACCCACCGGCGGCCTCGACGGGTGCCCAGGGCAGCGCGGAGCCCCGGGCTTCACCTCCCCATCTCACCTGGGCTGGGCTGGGCTGGGCTCGGCTGAACCCGGCTCGGCTCGGCGCGGCTCGGTTGGGCTCCGGTCAGTTCTACTCAGCTCGACCCGGGCCCGCTTGGTTGTGTTCCGGCCTCGCCTGTCCGCCCCGCCCCGGTCCCGCCCCCCGAGCCGAGCTGATCCCATCCGTCCTCAATCCCTGCCCGTCTAAAGTCCGCGAGCAGCGGCGCAGCCCCCCGGTGGGGTCGTACCCCTGCCCCCCCCGACGGCCCGGGGGCATCCCGAGGCTCGTAGACCCCCGCGCTGCGATAGCCGGTCCTCCGGTAACGTGCTTTCCTCGGGGTGGAATCCCGCCTGTGCCCATGGAGCATCCCCCTGCTCCCGCCCGGGATGGGACGGTCCCTCATCCCCAGGCGAATGCCGCCTGCGTTGGGCTGAGCTCGGGGAACGGTCCCTGGTCACCCCTTGCTGAGCAACCCGGGCGAGTCAAAATAAACAGAGTCCTCCCTGGGGCTTTTCTGACCACCCCTGGGACCTCTGTCACCCCTGAGCTGCGCCGGGCCGCTTAGAGGGACGGGTCCAAGTCAAACTCATCCCGCCGGGAGCTCCACAGGTTGAGCTTGCTGAATATATCAGGAAATTTGGGGTTGAATCAAGGAAACAGCCTGGGAAGTGTATGGGGGACATGTTACATACGTTTGCAAATGACTAATTCGGATGCCTTATTAGCGTAAATGAATGACTGTGAAGCAGGAGGTGCGGCACAGTAATTTCTGATGTCAGGGATCTTTAGGTACCAGGGACTTCCCAGCTCCACCTCTTCTGAAACCAGCGGCAGAGAATCACCCACAGACCCCTCGCTCCGGAGAGGAGCCCCGTTTTAACGCTGTGCCAGGGGCAGCCGGGGTAGGACCCCCAGAGAGCAATCCCTGGGAGATGCACAGCCCCGAGCAGTGGCTGGAGGTCCAAACTCCTGCTTGCCCACACCTCTCCTCCCCAAACACAGTTCACCACACGCAGGTGATCGGGCTCTGAGCCCGCACCACTATCCTCCCCACAGTGGGAGCTCCATCAGCTGCCAGCATCTCTGCCAGCATCTCTGCCAGCATCTCTGCCGGCATCTCTGACATCACCCACCACTCAGTTGGGCTGGTTGGAGGGAAAGATGTGCAATTATAGATTAAGATGTAGCTTCATTAGAGCTACCTGTTAGGCTGTTTTCATCTGTTTCCATCGCTGACCTGCTTACTCTGACCTCTTCCCAAACTAACCCAGCAGCAGGAGCTTTTATCCCCCCCAAACCCCAAACTGCTGAGCATAAAGCAGGCTGCTAACCCCCCTGTGGTGATCATCCTGTTATTTGGGTGAGACATGGTCACCCCCCGGCTTTCCCTGAGCTCTGCAGCTCAGCCCTGGGCCTCATGGAGAACAGAATTATTTGCCTTGAGTCCAGATGCTGCCGTGCCACCCTGCCCAGGTGCCCGCAGGGGACCTCCCTGCCTGGCATCTCAGAACTTACAGGATTTACTTAAATGCCACCAAAACTTGTTACAGAAATCACAAATTAAGGTTCAGTGGGGTTTTTTTAGAATGCAAACCAGTGATCAGCACCACTTGCCTGAGCGTTGCTGGGGAGGGGGCTCCTGCTGGTGCTGCTCTGGTCCTCAGGTGCGGATGCGGCGTTTCTTGGCGCTGGGAGATCCAGCTCTTCAGAGACGGACTCCGAATGCAAGGAAACATTCAGCGCTGGGGCAAAACCGGCTGCGGGGGGAGGAGGGAGTTTATCCCTGCCCCTTGATGCTGATCTTGCAAGATACAACTTCAACTGACTCGTGGAGATGTCGCCGCGCTGCGGTGACACCAGCCACTTCCATGGGCTCTCCCCGGCGTCCCTGGCCAGCGAGGGGCTTATGGAGCAAAAACCCTCCAATCTCCTGGGCTGGGACGAGGGTGGGGATTTGCTCTGGAAGAATGGGGTGTGATTTGGCCGTTGCTCAGCCTGGTTTGGTGGGTCTCTTGGGAGAAAGCAGCCGTGGCTGTGCACCGAGCATCCTGCCGGGACGCACCCCGCTGGCGGGGCGGGGATGGGGGGGGATGGGGGGGGGGGGGGGGGAGAGGAGGGGGGGGGTTCATACAGGCTACGGGCGGTTACCACGTGCTGCTGGGGTTCAGCAGATAACCAACATCGATTTGCATAGGCTCTGCGCTGGCAGGAAGGAAGATCGAGACCTACGGCAGCACAGGAAGAGGTGAGCAAGAAACTGTAAAGAGGCAAAAAGCCACCGGGCTGGAAACGGTGTCGGCGGGTGGCTGGGGAAGGGGGGGTCCTGCTTCACTGGCTGGAGCATCACCCCGGCTGCTGGCTCCCATCAGCTCTGTGTTCCCCCCCGCTGGAGACAGCGGCCACCACCTGGGGTGGCTTCCTTTCTCTGCCTTGTGACCCTCAGCATCCGGGCGAGGAGGAGGGAAAGCTCTGGGGATAAAGGGCTGAGCGGGGGGCATGGAGGGGCTGCGTCCTCCTGCTGCGATGGGGATGCCCTCTCTGCTCTCCCGCTCCCACACAGACCAGGGGAAGGCGGCACGAGGCCAAGGTAAGGGTTTGGTGGGGCTGGTTTTGCTTTGGAGGGAGAAGGGGAGGCAGTGTGACCCCGTGGGGAAGAGCTGTGGCAGACCTCTTGCTGCAATGGCCACATGTGATGGAGTGGCTGGGCTGGCACGTGGCAGGGCCTCTTGGGCAGAGGTCCTTGGGATGGGTGGGTGGGACGTCACCAACTGCCAGCCGCACCCAGCAGAGCGAGTCTGCACGGCACAGCATGGCCGCTGGTGCGGCCCCGAGGGATGTCACCCCTGGGGGACCTGGCTCTTGTCACACATTCTGTCCCCTTGCCTGCAGCTGTTTGCCCAGGCTGGGGGGCAGCTGCAGCCAGGCTGTGCTGCCGGCACAACACCTCTCCGCCATGCGTGGCGTCGGCTCTGGCCTCCATGTTAGCGGCACGTACTGGACTGATGCCACTTAACAAGCATCAGAAACCGATCCCCAGTATGATAGGAAAGGATGAGGTTAGCAACATACCCCTGGAGTGGTGCAAAACTGCACCAGAGTGGGGCAGGGGCCTGGCTTGGTTGGCAGTCCAAGACTGATGGACCTTCAACACCAGAGCTGCCTGTCCCTCTGGCCTGTGTGGGGACTGGGCTCAGCACATCTTGCTGACTCCATTCCTGGAGTTCACCCAGAGGGAACGGCAACACTGAGGTCTCCAAAGCTGCAGCTGGTAGCTCCTTCAGCCATCCACTGCAGGCCCAACCCCACCCTCCCCACCCAGCACTGTGTGGTGGCCAGAGGCACAGGGAGCAGGTTGAGGGGATGGATGGATGGATGGATGGATGGAGGGATGGATGGATGGATGGATGGATGGATGGATGGACGGATGGATACTCAGCATGGATGCGTGGCTGTGTGCACTGTGCTAGTGCATTATGCTTAATCCTTCTGTTGTTTACATGCTCTAGGGTCATTAGGGGCTCTATGCATCCCACAGGTATGGGGCTGCCTGGGACAGGATGAGCTGGGTGCTGTCACCCACTGAGACGTCACCAGCACCTGGCGTTGGGCTGCTGCGTGGAAGGGTTGGGTTGTGTGTTGATCAGGGCAGCCAGGGCAGAGCTCGGCACCACAGATTGCCACCTTGCACAGAAGTCTCCATCTTGAGACCTCATGGATGCTTTTCATGATGCTCCTTAACCCCAGAAACCAGGGCTGCCCCCGAGCATCAAACCCCAGTGGGGTGCTGGGGTGGGTACCGCAGCCGTTGGCGTCTCTGCCGCGGCCGGCCGATGGGGCTGGTGATGGTGATGGAGGCAGGCTGGCAGCAGCTTGCTCCACTGATGAGATCTGCTAGGTGAGAGGGGCAGAAGCTGTCTGAGGGGAGAGGATCTGCATTTCAACCAGCTCTGTGCACGTCCATGGTAAAGCATCCCAGGGCCACCATCGGCTCAGTGACTGCATCAGCCTTCATCAGGCAGCTGGTGAGGTGTCGCAGTACCCTGAGAGAGAGTTCAGGGCCCTTTGCCTCCACAACTCACTATTTAACTCCTGCTGCCTCTGGACCCACTTATTTTGGGTGGAGGGGTGGGGGGGGGTGGGGGAAAAACCCACCCCCCCCAAACTGAGTCTGTAGGGGTGAGTTTGGGCACAGGGCATCACTCTGCATCCACAGGAAACTTCACTGGCCCTAAATCCGCTCCAGAATCAGCAAGAGTGGAACTGAAAGTGGTGTGTAAAGCTGCAGAGAATTACCTGCCAACCTGCTCGGGTGGTAACTGGGCATAATGCAGAAGATACCCTGTAACTTTGCTTAATTAACAGCAATTAATAACGTGAAGCCTTTCTGGTTCTGCCAAAAGGTGGCAGCCTCCATCCTGGCTTCGGGATCTGCTGGGCAGAAGGGGATGAGCAGGGACCTGGGCTTGGCAGATGTTTCTGGGTGATGGGGGCTGCTCAGGGTGGATATAAGGCAGGAGCACTAAACCCGGTCTCCGAAGCTGTGCTGGTAAAGGAGCTGGAGGAAACCCAGCGAGCCAGGAAGTGGTGGGAAGGTCTCGTGGGGCTGGTTTCTCTCCGTTCCCATGTCTGGGGGAGGGAGCCCGGCGCTGAGACGGGTTCTGTGCTGCTCAGGCTTGAGCTGCACCCAGCTGCATTGCCCCACGCTGGAGGGCTGTGAGCAATCAGCTGCCCTGCAAACCCCGTGGGGATGGGTGCAGGGGAGGCAAGGTCTGGGCTGAGGGTTTGAGGACAGGGAGCAGCGCTGGAGAGGGCATCTCTCTGCTGCTTTGGGCACCTGGGTAACCATGCAGATATTCATTTGCTTAAAGAGCTTTAAACATACCCAAACGCTGCAGATCAGCCCATTTCTGGGTCCTTTCCCTGCAGCCATCCAGGAGCTCTTGCCCAGCACTTCTTGCCTATCTAGACAGGCACAGCCCTGTCTCCAGCCCACAGCAGCAGGTTGGCTCCCAGAGGATTTGCTGGGTGGAAAGAACTGCCTGAGGTTCCCTGGAGCTGCCAGTGAACCTGCCCACAAGTCCTTGTGGGGGGATGACCACAGGTTTCTGACTGCTGAGCGCTGAGGCCTGACATCGCTCGGTGCTGCTGGTGGCCGCTGTGATGGTTGAGGACATGGGACAGTCCTGAGTCCTCGGCAGATTCCCAAAGCACAGAGCCATGGGTCTGTCTGGAAGGGGGGCTGCTGCCCTGTGGAGACCAAAGCCACCCCCAGAATCAAGCATTAGAGAGGCTGAGTAGAGCACAGAGGCAGTAAATATCTCTTGTCTCCAGCCACCTTTGTGCTGTGACCCCCTCAGGACTGCCTCTCCATCTCCCATCTCCTGGCAACCTGCTTTTGCTCCATGTCGGACATTCAGGAGCAGAAAAGCATGCACACAGCTAGAGCCAGAGATGAGCAGAAGCTGCTGCCTCTGTGTCCATGTTTTCTGGTGTTCATGCCAGGCCATTTGGGTGTTGGAACAGGAAACATACAGTGAAAAACACAGCGGCTGTTTGGCGTGGGGTTGTGTCTGCATGTGGTCAGGGCTCTTCCAGCACGGTTGTTGTGGCACTGATGGGTTTAGGGTAGGGACCATTTGCTAGCAAGTGTGGTGGGATGGTGGGATGTGGGATTGAAACTGCTGGAAGACCATATTAGCATTGGCTGGGCAGCCTCAGGGGAGAGGAGTTTCCCCCAGGCTGGGTTCTTGAACCATATGAAGCAAAACAAGCATCAATGCCAAGATGCTACCAAGAGGCCAAACATGCCCATGTCCCTCCCTGGGGTTTGCAGCCACCATCCAGAGGCTGGGCTGGGCCCCCTCCTGCCCTCCAGCTCCTTATTCCAGCAGTCCTGGGGCTGCAGCAGGGCAGGCAGGAACCAGCACCGCTTCCCTGAGCACGCATCCCTGCTTCCAGCAGCGGGATCACAGTTTGAAGAAGCATCAGAGGACCCATCAAACAGGCTCTGGTGTCAGAGCAGGCTTCCCCCCCCCCCCATCAAAGGGCTTTTTCTCACCAGCTGCCTTGCAGAGGAAGGGCTGTGGGGAGCTGTGCTGTACACAGCAAAGCCCTCTTGCATCTTGCCTGTGGTCTCAGTTGCATGGCAAAGAAGAGAGACCCGGGGACTGCTGCCTGCAAAGACTTAATTGAGCCTTCCAGGCTAGTTAGAGACAAGGAGACATCAAAGGCTGAACGTTGTGCTGTGAATTGCTCAGCGAGTTTCTTTAATTTATGGTATCTTAATTGACCAAGCCACTGCCTGGGGGGTGAAGAATAGGGTGAGCTGCTGCTGTAGCCCTGCTGCTCCCTGCATGGAGAAAGGGGCTTTGCTGTGGGATCACCATCACCATCAGGAGGAGCACAGCCCTCTGCAGCTCCAAGCCAGGGGTCAGAGTCGGGCAGCTGAGGAAGAGCAAAAGGACTTGGGTTTCTCCCCTGGCAGGGAAAACCTGAGTGCAGACACAACAGCAACCCCCACCCTTACAAAGGCTTGTCCAAGCCACGTGTGAAACCCTGTGTGCAGATGGGGGTGGGATGGTGCTTGGTTCCCAGTGCCGGTCAGACACTGACCCTGCTCCATGGGATGTGCTGTGAAGGGGTCCTGATGAGAAACCCAGCCTGGGAGGGGCTCAGCTCCTGAAGATGCTGTGCCTGGTGCTCCCTCCTGCAGCCCAGCTGCAGGGCTGGGCTGCTGCTGGTGGCTGAGCCCTCCTGTTGGCTGGTGGGAGACATAACCCTCAGCATGAGAAAACTCTGCAAAGGAGATGTTGCAAGCACCTGAGCCTTGTGCTGTAGACCTAAACACAGACCAGAAACTCAAACAAGTCTTTCTGGTCAGGCTCCATTTGTGCTTTCTCCCTGGACCAAAGAGAGCAAGTGGTGTCTGTTGGTGAGGCTGTGCTGAAGTCCCCACGATGCCTACATCCTACTCAGGGATGGGTTTGGGCAGAGGCAAGGCTGCCTGCAGGCAGGGACCTCCTGGCAGTGCCTCTGACCAGCACAGGGGCGATCGCATGGATCTAGAGCATCCCATAGGCCAGGTAGGGGTGAGGAAAGGATGCCATGCCAGGACATGGGCCAGGGCATGGGGACACTGTCTGCGTTGGGTGGGGGCTGAGAAGGTCCCACCTGGCCATGGCCAGGCCCTGGAGATGCCCTTGGGGCTGGTGGAGAGGCCACAGCATGGTGCCATCTGCTACCAGAGGTGAAGCTGGGAGTGCTCTCAGGTGTGGAGGTGTTTTCCTCCCCATCTCTGCTCAAAAAAACAACTGGTCTTGGTGAGCGGATACACAGAAAACACTGAACCCCCAGTGTGGTTTGGCAGCTGCCGAAGGGGCGGGAGCGGGTGGATGTTCACCACTGCTGCTGAAAGTGGAGCATCTGAAGAACTCTGCGACAGGATGTGGTACTGGCCACACTCAGCAAGCCCTGAGTGGCAGAGAAGTGGGCTTGAAACCAAAAGCAGGTCCTTTGTCAGTCTGCCTGCTGCCCCATGGCTTCCTTGACGATGCAGAGGAGGAAGACACACCAGTGGTTCACAGCGGTGGCCCTCGGGCGCTCGCTGGGTGGTTCACAGATGGCACAGGGGGGGCATCGTCAGGGCAACTGATGTAGTCACGCTGCCTGAGACAGGCTCAGGCACAATGGTGGTGCTGAAGGCACCAGGTTTGTGGCACATGAGGTCTGGGTGAAGATGTTGCAGTGTGATAGTCCCCTGCCAGGTTTCCCAGCACTGAGGACTCTGGTCTTAGCCAAAAGCTGATGAATGGACCCTTGGCTCAAGCACAGTCAGCACCACGTTAGCTCAAGGTGGGCTCCCTCCCACGCCACTCCTGATGCTTCTCCTCTTCTTCCACCAGGAATGTGGATAAAGGCTGAGGAGCCTCAACTGATGCCGTGAGGCAGCCAGGGGGATGCGGGGTGGTCCATGGGACGGCCGTGCTGCTGCCAACACAGAGCTCCTCGCCCAGGCCTTGCCCATGTCACGGGAAGCCTCTGATGGAAGGTGAGTGGTGGCTGGGCAGCTGGAGGTCTGTCATGTGGGGGGGAGTATTGGATTCAAAACATGGGACAAGGTGGGCACAAAGGCACGAGGGTTGACACTGGTTCCTGGTCCAAGGGTTTGGGGAGCACTGGGCTGGCAAAGGGGAAACAGATGTCTGGGGAGATAAGTGATCTCACTCAGACTTTTATCTCCGCATGGGCTTGGTTTCCAGGAAGAAACATCACTTCATGATTGCATTCTTCAGTTTCTTTGACTCCAATATTGATAGCCACTGCCTTGACCGAGCAGGTCCTAACATAAAGGCTGCCATGACTTTGGGATGGCCTCGTCTCAAGGGGGAATTTTGGCAGGTTGCTGAGGGCTCTTGTTTCATAGAATCATAGACTCACAGACTCACAGGGGTTGGAAGGGACCCCCAGAGCCCATGGGGTCCAACCCCCTGCCAAAGCAGCTCCCCAGCTCATATTGCACAGGGTGGCGTCCAGACCGGGCTGGAATCTCTCCAGAGATGGAGACTCCACACCCCCTGGGCAGCCTGTCCCAGGGCTCCCTCACCCTCACTGGGGAAAAGTTCTTCCCCATGTTGCTGTGGAACTCCCTGTGCTCCAACTTGCAGCCATTGCCCCTTGTCCTGTCCCCACAGACACTGCAAAGGGGCTGCCCATTTCCCCCTGCATCCCATCCTTCAGATATTGATAAACATTCATAAGGTCCCACCTTAGTCTTCTTTTCTCCAGGCTGAACAGCCCCAGCTCACTCAGCCTTTCCTCACAGGGGAGATGCTCCATCATCTTCATAGCCCCTCCTCTACCTCCAGGGTCAGACAGGGCGCTCTGCTGCCGCCTTTCCCCATCACCCCTCAGCAGCCTGCCCAGGGCATGCTGAAGTCCCAGTTCTCCCGCTCTCGTCTCCCGCAGAGGCCTGGATCAACCGCTACCGCAAGCAGCTGGTGAGGTCCATCTCGCCGCAGTTCCTGGAGGAGATCATCTGCTACCTGCGCAGGCGGGACCTGCTCACGGCGGAGGAGGCCAGCCGGGCGCAGGAGGCGAGTTCCCTGCCCGAGCAGGTGAGGGCGGTGGTGGACGTCCTGGCTGGCAAGGGCACCTACGCCTCCCAGTCCCTGCGGACCTTCATCGAGACCACCAATTCCCAGCTCTACCTCCACATCACTGTCTATGGTAGGCAGCCCGCTTTGGACCCAGCGCGGGGCGTCCGCACACGTCCTGGCTGTGGGCACTTGCTGGAGCGTCCCAAGATGTTCTCAGAGCTGGGCAGCGTTGGCAGCTCCAATCGGAGTGTTCATGGAAGGGATGGTGCCATCTCCAGGGTCTCCGCTGGGGAAGGACACAGTCAGGGGGTGACAGGGTCTGTGTGGCCCCTCACTGCTCTCAGCACATCTCTCTGAGCAGCTGCAGAGGCATTTCATGCCCTCAATGTCCATATCATACCAGTCACTCCCAGCAGCTGGGCTGGGAGCAGGGGAGCAGGGGGACATCTGGGCACCCCGACCCCCTCTGTTGCTGGCTGCCCCAACTTCAGGCTCTCCTTGAAGCCTTCTTGTCAGGAGAGGTTTTCTTGCTTTCCCTCCGGATTGGATGGCTCCAACCTTGGTTGGTTGGTGTCTGCTCTGGACCTCTCACAGCAACACCTCCTGCTAGTCCAGCCTTTGCCAGAGGGTTTAAATAAGCTCTACTGGTGTGTCTAAGCCCAGTGAGCAGGACAGGTCCAGGTTCAGCCAAGAGTTGAACTCATCAGACAAGTCCATGGCAATGAGGCAGGGCTGGAGGCCAAACTAGAGTCAGTCCAGCAATCAGGATCAGCTCCAGCAAGGGCAACCAGGGCTGGACACAGCCTTGTGGTTACCAGGCAAGTGCAGGTCAATGAGGTCCACAGCAGGCACAAGTGCAATAGCACTGCAGACAAGTGCTCCTACAGCATAGCTCAGGTGGGGACTGGAGGCCCCGGGCTGAGCTCAATGGGCTCCTGGACCGATGGGTGAGTCTGGCCAGGCCTGTTAAAGCTTATGGGTGCCCTGAGGACACTGGCACACATCTTCCTGCCCCAATGTATGGGCTCAGTGCGGTTTCCCCACTGCATAGGCATGGCAATGCCTCTCATTGCATCTGTGGTTACCATCCTTCTCCTCACCTCAGTGTTTCATCTCTCTCTGTGCAGAACCCATGGTGCAGAAGCACCTGGAGAGCCTCCAAAGCTACTACGGGAATGGTTTGGAGACAGGTCCCCTCCAGCGACTCACAAACCTGCTGATGGTGGAAGGCTTGTCTGATATCCAGCAGAAGGAGCATGACATCCTGCAGATTGAAGCCACCAAAGGCCTACGAAACGTGTCCAAGAGCATCCCCCTGGAGAAGCTCTTCCTGCCTCTGTCCAAGGTCAGCATCCCACCTCGGATCTCTGTCACCGTCGGAGTGGCAGGGATTGGCAAAAGCACACTGGTGAAGCTCTTTGTCTACAGCTGGGCAAAGGGGGAGATCAACAGGGACATCATCTTCGTGCTGCCCCTCACCTTCCGGGAGCTCAACACCTACGAGAAGCTCTCTGCAGAGAGGCTCATCCGCTCAGCGTTCCCCCACATCACCGAGCCCACCTGCATCTCGGCGGGAGCTGCCAGGACCCTGCTGATCCTGGACGGGTTGGATGAATTCAAGACTCCCTTGGACTTCTCCAACGCGGTGGTGTGCACCGATCCCAAAAAGGAGATCCAAGTGGACAACCTGATCACCAACATCATCCGTGGCAACCTGCTGCAGGAGGCTTCCGTCTGGGTCACGTCGCGGCCAACAGCCGCCGCCCAGATCCCCGGGGGGCTCGTTGACCGGATGACGGAAATACGGGGGTTTGGAGCTGTGGAGATGAAGGACTTCTTGGACCAGATGTTCCTTGACAACAGAGACCTCTCCGGCCAAGTCCTGCATCACATCAGGGCCAACAGGTCGTTACACGTCATGTGCACCATTCCTGGCTTTTGCTGGATTTCTGGCTCCTCCATCGGTTACTACCTAAAAACCAGCACTGACCAGTCCCAGGACATGAGCACTGTCCCCAAGACCCTCTCAGAAATCTACTCCTACTATTTTAAGATGGCTCTGAGCAGCGACTGGCCGGAGAAGCCGAGAGAAACACTCAGGATCGAGCAAGTGGTGAACAACAGCAAGAAGATGCTGGGCAGCCTGGGCAGACTGGCCTTCTACGGGCTGCTCAGAAAGAAATACGTGTTCTACGAGCAGGATATGAAGGCGTACGGCATCGACCCCTCCTTGCTGCAGAGCAGCTTGTGCAGCAGACTCCTACTCAAAGAAGAGAGGCAGTCCTTCACAGCCTACTACTTCTCCCACTTGACCATCCAGGAGTTCCTGGCGGCTGTTTATTACTACACGGCTGCCAAGCGGGCGATATTCGACCTCTTCACCGAGAGCGGGATGTCCTGGCCCAAGCTGGGCTTCGTCAACCACTTCAAGAGCGCCGTCCAGAGATCGCTGCAGGCAGAGGATGGGCAGCTGGACATCTTTGTGCGCTTCCTCTCTGGGCTCCTCTCCCCGCAGGTGAACAAGCTGCTGTCTGGGTGGCTGCTGGTGAAGGACGAGCACAACAGCTTCAGGAACCAAGCCATCAGCTTCCTCCAGGGCTGCCTGAACACCAACTACGTCATCTCCTCGCGGGCGGTGAACACCATGCACTGCCTGTACGAAATTCAACACATGGAGATCGCCAAGACAGTGGAAGAGGCGATGAAGAACGAGAGCTTGGCTGGGATGCTCAACCCCATGAACTGCTCTGCCCTGGCTTATCTCCTGCAGGTCTCTGACATCTGCGTGGAGGAGACGAACCTCTCCAACTGCCTCACCTACGACATCTGTAAGAGCCTCCTCTCCCAGCTCCTTTTCTGCCACAACCTCAGGTGAGTCCTGGTGGGACTGCACTGGGAGAAGCAAGAAGGGACCCTGGAATGTGGCTCAAAAGCCCAAGTGTCGATGGGTGTTGTGGGCCCACCAACACTGTCCATCAGCAGAGAGCTGCCCTGGGGAGGGCACTGGGTCAGCTTTGCTTCTGCACTTGAGCTTTTCCACTTGTGAGGGGCAGATGTCAGGGAAGGGCTGTGTGACCATCCAGTCCTCAGTTGTCCTTTCTCCACTCTTTGTTCTCCAAAGCTTTTGCTCTTTCCTTGTATCCTTTTCAGGCTGGACAATAATCGGTTTAAGGACAATGTGATGGAGCTGCTGGGCAGTGTGCTGAGTGGGAAGGACTGCCAGATCCAGAAGCTCAGGTAGGACCTGGCCTGGGGCAGGAGGGCTGTTCCTGGGGGTGCAGAGCAGAGCTGGGGGCACCTCAGCACCTTGGGAACCAGGGTGAGGGTCCTCCAAGTGCCCATGCTAAGGCCAACCCCACATGACGTCCTGCACCCAAGCACGGTGACCTTACCTTGTATTCCTGTGGTTGCCATCTGTCTTGCCCAGCCTTCCTGGGGCTGCTGCCTCCTCACTTTTCCTAAATATTTGAGTTGAAATCCATGGGTTACCCCAACAAACTGCTTCCTGAGGTCATGGTGGTTTGCTGGACACCCACATCTCTGCACAGAGCATCTGATGTAGGGAGGGGATGGGCTCCCAACGCTGCACAGGGAGATGCCTGGCCCCACACAGATGGGTCCTTGCTTTCCCCACCTCCCCACCCTCCCTCACGCTGCATGTAGAGCCCCTCCATGCTGTGATCTGAGCTCCTTTTCACAGCACAAATTAATTTGAAGTCTAGATCCCCTTCCACCCTGTCTCTGCAGCCCCCTGCCCGGTGTCCACCCGAGGAGATCAGATCTAGGAGCATCCACCACTTTGCATGCTTGCACCACAAATCCAACACTCCCCATGGTCTCCCCTGCTGACCCATCCCAGCTGCACCCCAGGACATGCCAGAGGCAGCAAGAGCCCCTTTTGCCCCTGAAAAACATCTGAATTTTCTTTTTCTGGGCAGCTTGGCAGAAAATCAGATCAGCAACAAGGGAGCCAAAGACCTGGCCAGGTCGCTGATGGTGAACAGGAGCCTGACGGTGCTGGAGTAAGTGTCTGCCCTTTCCCAGCTCCTGGTGTGGGTGTTCCCAGCTGGGAACCACTCTGGTGGCCATGGTGGGGCCACATCCCACCTGGCCTGGCCAAGATTGGGGGGGGACTCCAGCCCCCGAAGAGCACCTCACTGCTCAAGAGGTGACTGTAACTCTTGGGAGCTGATGTCCCACCTCAGCAGTGCCTGAGGTTGTGTCTGGTGGAGACATTTGGCTTGAAGCAGGCACGTGCCACTCTGGGTTTGCTAACCTCAGCTTCCCCCCCCAGCCTAAGGAGCAACTCCATTGGCCCGAGCGGAGCAAAGGCACTGGCTGATGCCCTGAAAAAGAACCAAGTCTTGCAGTCCCTGAAGTAAGTCTCAGCTTCTGCAGCACCTCCAGGAGCAGATCCCTGGGACAAGCCCCCTCCAGCTCCATTCTGTCCCAACTTGAGGGCCAGGAGATGTGGAGGCCGTGGGCACAGTCCAGCTTGGTTGTGCTGGGCAGTGAGCACAAGTGCTGCTGGCAGACACACAGTGACCAGGGAAGCCCCAGGGCACAGACATAGGGACCCTCTCCCGCTCTCACCTTCAGTGGGTGGGGGTCCAGGTCCACCCCTGGTGCCAGTGTGTGGGAGAAGGAACCTCCCACGGGAGGTGAAGAAGGGAGAGCCCTGGGCAGGGATGCTCGGGGGCCAGTCACCCTCCTCATGCCAGGGACAAGGGCAAGCAAAGGCCAGGGAAGGCAGCCACTGCCCTGGGCCCTGCCTGGACCCTCTCCCTGCTGCTGTGGTGGCCGTGCACAGCTGTGCTCCTCTCTCCTTGCAGCCTGCAGCACAACGCCATCAAGGAGGACGGTGCCACCTTCCTGGCCGAGGCCCTGATGACCAACCACAGGCTGACGACCCTGCAGTGAGTGGCCCGGACCTGCTGTCCCCTCTCCTGGCCACCCAGCAGGCTGAGGTGCCGCTGGCAGGGATATTCATGTGCTCCTTCCTCCCCTTGGCAGCCTGCAGAAGAACGGGATCGGAGCCCGGGGCGCGAGGAACATGGCGGAGGCGCTGAAGCACAACCGCGGCCTGAGGGAGCTGACGTAAGCGCAGCACGAGGCGGGGGGACGGCGACAGCAGCGCCGTGTCTCCTGGGGCAGGAGCACGGGCTGCAGGCAGGATGGATGGTGCCAGCTCTGCCTGAGGGGCCTTAAAATCCATTAAAGCCACTTCAGCTCAAAGCCCAGGTAGCAGGGGAGGTGTCTGTGGGGTGAGAGCGCAGCGAGGCCCTGCTTACCGCTGCAGCAGGAGGCAGAGAGGTTTCGCCCTGGGGAGCTGAGCAGGGACAGGACCCTGGGGGTGCTCCCAGGACCCCGAGGTGCTATGGGTCCTGCAGTGCCAATCCTGCCTGCCCAGATGAACCCTCTGGTGGAACATCTCACCTGGCTGCAGCACGGCTGCCGGTAACGCCTGCTCTTCCCCTCGTGTCTTAGACTCGCCAGCAACTCGGTCGGAGACAACGGCTCCGTTGCCTTGGCTGAAGCTCTGAAGGTGAACCACAGCCTGCAAAGCCTTGAGTGAGTCCTCCCTCTGCACCCAACAGCGCCCAGCCCGGCCTCCTCACTCCAGCAACACGTGTCACTGCTCAGAACTCCCCATACCACCCCAGAGCCTCCTCACTCAGATCCCCCCATACCACCCAGAGCCTCCTCACTCAGAACTCCCCATACCACCCCAGAGCCTCCTCACTCAGAACCCCCCATACCACCCCAGAGGCTCCTCACTCAGAATCCCCCAATATCACCCAGAGCCTCCTCACTCAGAACCCCCCCCATACCACCCCAGAGCCTCCTCACTCAGAACCCCCCCATACCAGCCAGAGCCCCCTCACTCAGAACCCCCCATACCACCCAGAGCCTCCTCACTCAGAACCCCCCCATACCACCCCAGAGCCTCCTCACTCAGAACCCCCCATACCACTCAGAGCCTCCTCACTCAGAACACCTCAAACCACCCCAGAGCCTCCTCACTCAGAACCCCTCGTACCACCCAGAGCCCCCTCACTCAGAACCCCCCAGACCACCCAGAGCCTCCTCACTCAGAACCCCCCATACCACCCCAGAGGCTCCTCATGTCTCTCCCAGCCCACATGCCCTGGTGGATCCCAGCACTGCGGGTGCTCCGTGCACGGCAGCCCCAGGCAATGGTGGCAGCTGCTGGGCCGTCCCTGCCTTCACCACCGTGGTGCTGAGGGGTTAATCCTCAGCACAGATGATGATCTCTTTTTTCTTCTGCCTTTGGGGGATACCAGTTGCTTTGGGTCTCCTCTCTCTCTCAAATGTGATGGGAATTAGCTAACAGGGAAGGCTGTGGCCTGTGCAGGTCAGGGTGGGATGGTGTGGCTTTCATCTCCCTTGGGTACAGCTCCTCTCACCTGGCTGGAGCAGAGGGCTGACAGCTCCTGGGGACAAACTGCTGCACCCCAACAACTTCCTGTGGTGTGACAAGGACCCAAAGAGGGCAGGAACCCCATCCCCAGCTGAGCCAGCAGTGGTAATGGCTGGGCACAGGGCTGTCCCAGCGTGCCAGTAAACCCCATCACCCCTGCTCAGTGGGGCTGGAGCTGCAGCAGTGAGCTGGAGATGCTGATCCTGGCCTGGCTGCTGCTGAAGTTGGTCCTTTAGCCTCAACCTCCCCACAGCTTAGAGATGCTTGTCAGCGAAATGGGCACTTTTCACCCCAAACACAACCCCACAGCCTACCCAGGATGTCAAATCTGGCCTGTCCTCACACCTTCCCCCTTCTGTTTCAGTCTCCAGAGCAACTCCATCAGCAGCACTGGGGTCACCGCACTGACGTTAGCTCTCTGCTCCAACAAGGGACTCATCAACCTCAAGTAAGTGACAGTCCTACCTGCCACCCTGGCCAAAAGCTGCTGCCAGGACACAGGATGGGAGAACTTTTCCTTGCGCCTGGGTTGTTCCCACAAGTGCTTGGAGATGCCAAAAGCAGCTTCTGTCCCTCCTCTGTTAGCGAGTATCTTCTCTCCATCCTCAGCTTTCTCCCCTTGGGAGAGGTATCAGGTCAACTGTGTGTGGCAAAGACATGATGGCAGCAGGGATGGGAGCCTGGGAAAAAGCCCTGGTGGCATCAGGGTCACAGCTGTAGGATGTGCAGGGAATGGAGATGCAGGGAGAGATGCAGGGAATGGAGGTGCAGGTGCTGGGGGAGATGCCGGGAATGGAGGTGCAGATGCAGGGAGAGATGCAGGGAATGGAGGTGCAGGTGGGGGGAGATGCTGGTGGGGATGCAGGTCAGGCAGACTGCCTGCTGCAATAGATCGTGCCAGCTCCAGAGCAGGGCTGAGGGGGGCTGTGCTGCAGCCCTGTCTCAGCTGTGCCCCCCCAGCCCTGTGTGTCTCCCCAGCCTGCGGGAGAACTCCATCAGCAAGGAGGGGGGCCCCGCCATCGCCTGTGCTCTGCGGACCAACAGCACCCTCAGGAAGCTGGAGTAAGTCCCGTAGGCCCCTGAGGGCACCTGTGCTGCTGTGCAGTGTCACAGGGGGTGTCTCAAGCTCTGTGTGACTTGTGTGCTCTGTCCCCACCTCCAGCTTAGCAGCGAACCTGCTGCACGACGAAGGCGGCAAGGCCATTGCTTTAGCCATGAAGGAGAACCGGGCGCTCACGTCCCTCCAGTGAGTTTCCCCTTGGACCTGGGTTGGTCTGAAGCCCCTTGTGTGGCCGTGGGGCAGGGTCACTGCTCCTGGGCTCCAGTCCTCCAGCTGGGACAGCAGCTTCCCTGGGTGGCCCTTCCATGGGACATGCCACCCTGGATGCACCCACAGGCACTTGCACGTGGGTCACCTCCCAGTCCCAGGCTTCACCTCCCCACTTCTCCTGTTTGCAGCTTGCAGTGGAACTTCATCCAGGCAAAAGCTGCCACAGCCCTGGCCCAAGCACTACAGTCCAACGGCAGCCTGGCCAGCCTCGAGTAAGTGTGAGCACGGGCAGGCAGCTCCTGGGACCTCCCCTGGTGCTGCTCCAGGGGGGTGGCACTGCCCGCTACCTCCCCCCGACACTCCCATCCATCCCTGTCCCTCTCCCTGGCTGGGGATGCCGTGGCTTGGGAACCCCAGCACCCTGTGCCCTCCCTGCCTGCCTGTTGCTGCCCAGCCGCGTGTCCCCGGGCCGCGGGCAGACGCAGCACTGGCGTGTCTTAGCTTGCAGGAGAACGCCATCGGCGATGAGGGAATGGCTGCTCTCTCTGCTGCACTCAAGGTCAACACAACCCTGGCAGATCTCCAGTGAGTATTCAGGCTCCTGGCATTGCAGCCTGTCTAATTGGCTCGTGTAATTAGCACACCACGGCCACCTCACGCCATGCACTGAAGGGTCCTTGTCCCCTTGCAGCCTGCAGGTAGCGTCAGTTGGTGCAGCTGGTGCCCGAGCCCTGGCAGAAGCCTTGATGGTCAACACGAGCCTGAAGATTCTAGAGTAAGTGCTCAGCGGGGCCACCACGTACCCCTCCATGGCTGTGACTTCCTGGGGGTGTCTGAGACCCTGGTCCTTAGCTCAGCACCACTTCCACCCTCACATCACATCCTACCAGACTTGGCTTGGCTATCCCTTTGCTCACTGGTGTGGGGACAGCTGTCCCAGCTCCTTCTCTTGCCCATGGAGAGCACGGGGCCATCCTGGGCTGTTCTTCCTCACCGCTTGCTCTTCCTTGCAGCTTGAGGGGAAACTCCATCGGCGTGGCAGGGGCCAAGGCCATGTCCAATGCACTGAAGGTGAACCGCAGCCTCCGCCGGCTCAAGTGAGTTCCCTGCTCCCTCAGCCTACCCAGACCTCCCTGGGGGAGCAGTGAGGGGACAGCCCGGACAGTGGGGCAAAGCCCTGAGCCAGTGGCTTTTCCCAGTGCCCACACCGTGTGTTCCCTCCTGGTGGGCACATCTTGGCTGGTGCTTTCTGACCATCCCATCTCCTGCAGCTTGCAGGAAAACTCCCTGGGCATGGATGGAGCCATCTGCATCGCCACCGCTCTGAAGGGCAACCACGGCCTCACCTACGTGAAGTAAGTGGCTGCTGAGTGGGATGGTAAGGCAGGGACTGGGGAGACCATGGGAACCATCAAGGGACTCTGGCTGCCCCAGAGAGACCTTCCCAGTGGGGCAGGGTGGCTCCATGCTCCTCCCAGCGTGACAGCCACTACCCCTGCACAGCTCCTCCCTGGGGATGCTTTTTGGGCAGAGAACCACCCCAAAAGTCAAATACTCTCAAAAATATCACAGGGACAGGCTGGCTCAGCCCCCCCAGCTCCCCAGGGCCTCTCTCCAGCCTCTCACCTGGCTGCCTCTGGGCTCTCAAACTGTGTCCCCTGTGACCAGAGTCCCAGCAAGAGCTCTTGGATGGTGTGTGGAGGCTACAGGTGATGCTGGTGCAGAGCTGGGGGGGGCATCTCTTGTACCCACCAAGTCTCATGGCTGATCCTGAACTCCTCTTTGCTCCCAGCCTGCAGGGAAACCATATCGGCGAGTCAGGAGCCAAGATGATCTCAGACGCCATCCGGACAAACTCCCCTGACTGCGTTGTGGACGTGTGAGGCTGCCTGGCTGCAGCCTGGTGGGTCCCTTGGGCCAGTGTGCCACTGCAGGGAGCTGCTTGGCCCTTCGCCCATCCATCCCAGGGAGGAGAGCTGGGGCCAGGAGAGCTCCTGAGCTCCCTGACACGGACCAGGAGGACTTAGGGCCTCTGAATCAGCGGTGCAGGAGGGTCAAGACTCACTAGTGGTGAAAGCTGGGGGATACGCAACATGTTCTGTTCGCCCAGGCCTTGGGGAGCTTCAAGGAACAGGTGACATGCAGAGAGGAGGGAGGAGGGGGCAGGTCCCACTGCCAGCACGTCAGGTTTTCCTGGGTGACTTACCCACCGGCGGCAGTGACCCCCTCCTGTGATCTCCAGGGGCTTGCAGCGCTCAGACCCTGCCCCAGGCTGGCAGCATCCCCACCGCCCCGGAGCTCTGCCCCTGTCCCAGCCCGAGTCACCCTGGGCAAACGCTGCAGCATCCCAGGACTCTGCTCAGCACCAGCTCTTCCCCGTCTGGCTCTGGCAGGGGTCCTGGGAGCACTGGGTGAAGCACGGGCAGGATTCACACACAGCCTGGCCAGATCCTGCGGGGTCCCCTCGACATCCCAGAGAGAAGAAGGGTTTTCCATCTCCTTGCTCAGATCAGAGCGGCGCTTCGGGCCAGGGCTGGGTCCTTGGCTGCAACCAGCACGTTTGCCCTGCCCTCAGGAACAGTTTGGTGTTGGCTGAGTGTGACTGGCTTGGTTGTTGGTGCTGTCCTCTGCCAGAGCCCCTCAGAAGCAGGCGTCCCCAGGCGTAGGAGTGGGACCATCTGGAAAGACCTCAGGAAACGAAGTGTCCTCGGGCATGGGGAGGAGCGGGAGGGTGCTGGCCAGAGGAACAGCACTGTGTGAGGACAGGCCATCGCTGGGCCACCGCAGGCACACAGCCCAGGTGCCACACCAGGACTGCTTCTTCATGACATCTGCCCCTGGGTACAGGCTGGATGACTTGGGTGTCCCGCTGCTGCAATCAGTGACAAGCCGTGTGACCTTGGGATGGCCCCAGCTGCAGGCAGGGTGTCATGTCCATCCCCCCTCCAACCCCCAGTCGGTCCCGTTTGGGCAGGCTGAAAGCAGAGGTGCCGGGCGATGCCCTTGAGTGCACGGCAGAGACCTGGTGACTCTCTGGAAGGTGCAGGGTTTGCAGGTGGACCAGTAGCCAAACTACACGACCTCCCCCTGAGCCCCCTCCAGCCACTGCCCCTCACCCCTCTCAGCCCCACCTGAGCCTGCTGCAATCAGGGCAGAAGCGATGGCTTTGAGGACGGCTGTGGGCTGAGCGTGGAGAAGCGTCGGGCTGAGCTGTGCGATACCCACACCCTTCAAAATAAATTGGCTCCTGGCTGAGCAGATGCCTGGTGTCACCTCCCTCCCTTGGTGGTGCTTACAGGTTACAGGTGACGTTCAGGCCCCCCCTGGCTGCAGACCCCACAGCCTGTGCTGGCGTGACAAGCGGGCTCGTGGCTTTTCCATGGTGTCAGCACGCTCTCTGACAGGATACAGTGATGCTGAGTGATTTAAGCCCTACCTCTTTCACCTTTATTTCAGGGCAGGCTGAGACACAGGTTGGGCTCTGCCCAAAGCCCAACCCTGACCTGAAATGTCACCTGGAATGCCAATGGTGAGAGCAATTGGCGTGACATGAGAAGCTGCAATGCAAAGCATGGCTCCCTAGAACCTGGCCAAAGGCTAGGTGGCAGTGCTGCCTGGAGAGGCTCTGGTTCTCTGTGTGCAAGGTGTCAAGTCAGCTTTCTTTTTTGGCTAAAACATAAGAAATAACACAGAAAACTGCAGTGCTGAACCTGCAGCCCAGACTGGGAGGCTGGGCCCAGTCTCGTGGGAAACTCCTCTCCTGGGTCAGGTGGATCTGAGCGCACAGGGATGGTCAGAACAGATTCCCTGTGTACTATGGAAAAGGCCCTAAACCCAGGACGTTCTCCTTTGCTTCTGCTTAGAAATTAGTTGCAAAATGCCAGTTATCTTTATAGCACAAGGAAGTGTGTGGTCAGGCAGCTGAGCTTGAGCTGCACACACACACACATCCCATGACTGCACAAAACCTGCACTGTATTCACCTGTCAACTTCTGTCCCACCTTGACATGGTACTTCAAGCCCCGAGCTCTGCCTTGGGTGTGAAGGTCCCACCCACCCTCGGGGCCAGAGACACAGAGGGATGAGGCAGCTCTTGGCTTTTCAAGTAACTCAGGCATGTTCCTTCCTTCCGCGCAGTAATGGGGGGTTGGACCCCAATTGAGGCTTCAGATGGGGAGGGACAGCAAAGGCCTTTGCTGGTGGACAGAAAGGGAAGGGCAGAACAGCCCAGGCTCTTGCCTGCCCCGTGAACACACACCAAAATGAACTCTTCTCATCAAGCACTGATTTCTGCTCCCCTCAGGACTAACCTGATAAAGCTGAGCTGGAAGACAAGAGGCAGCCTGCCAGGCAGCCAGACTGCAGCGCCTGCGGCCGCCTGTGCACGACTCCACTGATGGCATCAGCGGAACTTCCCCACGACAGCCCAACTTTTGGCCCCTTTGAGTGCCCAAACCTCAGCCTGCCCCAGAAGTACAGGTATAATTAAAGGGCTAATTTCATAGAATCACAGAATCATTAAGGTTAGAAAAGACCTCTAAGATCATCTAGTCCAACTGTCCCCCTACCACCTGTATCACCCACTAACCCCTGTCCCTCAGTACCTCATCCAACCTTCCCTTGCACACCCCAAGGGACGGTGACCCCACCACCTCCCTGGGCAGCCCGTTCCGATGCCCAAACACTCTTTCAGAGAAGAAATGTCTCCTCATTTCTAACCTGAACCTCCCCTGGTGCAACTTGCAGCCATTCCCTCTCATCCTGTCACTGGGTATCTGTGAGAAGAGGCCGACCCCAGCTCACCACAACCTCCTTTCAGGGAGCTGGAGAGAGCAGTAAGGTCTCTCCTGAGCCTCCTCTTCTGCAGACTGAACAGTCCCAGTTCCATCAGTCGCTCCTCATCAGACTTGTACCCCAGCCCCTTCCCCAGCTCCGTTGCCCTTACACAACAGCTGCCACACATCCATCAGAACCCAAAGCTCCACGAACTCGAGCCTTGCACCCACAGGTCTGTATCCGCTGGCCAGCTGAGGCTGCAGCCCACAGGGATTCAGTCCCTCTCAGAACCACCAGCACCTCCCACTGAAGTTTGAAAGCAGTTCCCCCAGCACAGCTGAAACACTGGGAGATGCTGACTGGGGGTGACATCTGAGGACCCCTCCACTAGGTTCCCACCCCCTTAGTGCTGCTCTTTGCAGTGGCAAGCCCTTGATTAAGTAAAAGATATGTTTAGGATAAATAGATTAAAACCAGATTTAAAATCAATTTAAGCACGTTCCCAGAGCAGCTTTTCATCTGGTTTTATTAAGCCAAACCCAATCTGTTTGGCCATAATAAAGCGCAGGGAAACCGAGCGCAGGGTGCTCAGCGGAGTGTGGCTCCTGGCAGGGCAGCACATGAGGGCCAGTGCTAATGCAATCATGGAAATAACAGCACTCCACACCGCTGTGATTCTCATTATGGACAAACTGCTCATGCTCTGGGAGTCACAAGACTGCCAATCCAAGTTTAATTTTCAAGTTTAATGAACATTATTTACCAACTCCTGAATTGGTGCTGAGAAGCGCTTTCCAAGCGGCAGGACCTGAGCTCCTGGCCAAGGTTTGCCTTTCCAGATGCCTCCTGTCCTGCCACTGAAGGGTCAGAAGTCATTATCACTTTCCTCTAGTGGCTCTGGCTTCCTTGCTCGGTGACTGGGTCTGCTTGGGGAGATTTCCATGCTGTCATCATCCATATCATCCTCCTCCTCATCTTCATCTTCGTCCAGGTCAATCTCACTATCCCCCGAGTCCTCCTGCAGAAATCAAGCAGAGTTCAGGAGCAGCTCAGCTCTCAGGTGGTATCTTTGTAACCACACACCTGGAGCTATGGGGAAGGTTGTTTGGCCACACTGGCATGGACATGGACTTGGACATGCAGATACTGCAAGAGGTTTTGTTCCTGCCCAGGCTGCTGGCCTTCAAGGCAGCACAATGCTGGAGCTCAGCCATGCCCAACGTGGCTTCCACCAGCAGCTCCCAGCTTTGCTGCTCAGTGGCTGCACCATTCAGTTTCTTGCAAACCTCCTTCCTGGCTTCCCAGGGCTGACACAAACAAACTCCCCAGCTTCTGCTCAATCTGTGGCAATACAAACTTCACAGGATGTTTAACTTTACAGTGGTACCTATCGTGACACCAAAGACTCAAGGTGCAGGTGAAGAAAACCAACTGCAGAAGAGGAACCCACCTGTGCCTTGGTGATGATCTTGCGTGTGCCTGGCTGTGCTGGGGCAGGTCTCCCCTTGGAGAACCACAGTGGAAAGGAGAGGCAGAGCAGGAAAAAACAAACCACCACAACAAACATAAAAGAACATAAAAGAAAACAGGAAGTAACTGGAATGGGAGCAGGGGAGAAGGTGGCAAAGCCAGGTACAGCTCAGGCGCCATGTGCCACAGCAGCAAGTGACAGAGGGTGGGCAGGCTGGAGCCTGCTCTCTTCTCAACTCCATAACCTGGTTAACACCTTGAGGGCTTCAAAGCAGCCTCACATGTTTCCTTCCCTGAGCTCAGACATGTAGATGCCTGCAAGGGTCCCTAAGCGAGCCCCTCAGCCAGGAGACACCTCAGTTGAGGGCAGTAAGAGGCTGAAGGCCTTGGCTTCCCACACCTGGATACTGTGAGGCTGTGCCAATGGGGAGCCACAGGGAACAGCTCTCAACAGGCAAGACCCAAATCTGACAAGAAATGCTCAAGGAGAATCAGGGAGCACCATGACCAAGCTCACAACCGTCTTGACCCCTAGCACTGGCACTCCTGACCCTACCCAGAAGCAAGGCTGAATGTCACGGGCATAAATCACTCCCCAGAGGGCAACAAGCTGCCTTCACTGTGCCCAGTCTGGTGGAAGCAAGCAGCAGAGCACAGTCTGCCAGCTCCTTTCCAGAGCAAAGGTGCAGATGGGCAGCCAGAAGGACAGCTTGTCCTCTCTGGCAGGAGACACAACTCCCTTATCACTGCAGTGCCCCAGGTCTCTGCAATGAACACTCTACAACAGTGGTGTTTTCTCTCTTCTGGCCTTTCCTGCAGGACAATAGTCTGCCCTGAGCTTTACCATGGCAAACAGCTCTGGTACGTGCTGGCCAACATCAAGAGTTTCCTACTACATTTCTGCCCTAAGGACACACATTCCCCCTTCCACTTCCCTCCCATTTTAAACCTTCTCACTGGGACCTTGGAGTCGTGCTCGCTCACCACTTCTCTATTGACTGCTTCCTGCTCCCCCAGGGTCTGCCATCTGTAATGGGTGTTTGTGAAGGTAATTCTTAAAAAAAGCCCCCAAATTCTTTGGGTTTTTGGTGGGTTTTTTTCCAGGGTGGCTTAATTTCTATGCCAGGAAGGGCAGCACTGAGAGACACAGGAAGTCCTCCAACAGCACAGGGCTTCTTGCTGGGCCCAGAGGAGATGCCTGAGCTCCCAGCACACCCTCCTCTGTACAGTCAGCGCTCAGTAGGGTGTCTGCTGGACAGCAAGGCAGAAAGGCTACATCTACATCAAGCTCAGAGTTGTCATGGGTTTTAAGTGTTCATACTCTTTCCCAGCACACTTTTGGCCTGTGCCAACCAGTGCTCCCCAAAACAATATTCCAGTGTCACTGGGGGAACAGGACAGCCCCACACCACTCCTGGTTGGTGGCTTGGAAGCAAGAATCGCTTTGGGACGGTGGGGAGAGCTCACTGCACGGACACAATCTGTATCACAGCAGCCAGCTTCGGCTTCCTAACACAGATACTGGCACCAATGAGTGCCCAGAGGCACAGGAGGATTGCCCATGCACCACAGCAGCTGCCTGTATGCCAGACAAAGCCCAGCAGTCAGAATTGGTGCTGTCTGGACCTGCCTGTCCCTGTTCAGCCACTGCCTGCTCACCAGCTCAACCGTAACCAGATGCAAAGCCAGGAGCCCTGGGACAGCTCCACCTGCAAGGCTGGGATGCCAAGGGGCACAGCTCAGGGTTCAGCTCTGCCTCTGTCCTGTCAGCTGGATACTGATGCTGTGCTTAGGACAGGCCACTCAGAGGGCTCCAAGGAACAGGGGTTTACAGCAAAGTGGGTGATTTAGATCCACGCCTCTACCTCCTGCTGCACTGAACTGATCTGCTATTCCCTGCACTCTGCTGCTGCACAAAACAGCATGCCTGCAGCCTGTGTGCTGCTAGTTCCCTGCTGCAGCCAGAGGTTAAAGCACAGAGCAGGGCACAGAGCCTCCAGGAGCAGAAAAAAAACAGGGAAATGTGTGTCTATGCAGATGAGAGAGCAGTCAGCTGGAGGAACAGAGGGGCAAAGCAGGCCTGGGGCATGAGGATTCAGCAGGTAAAAAGCCATTTCTCTAGCTGAGGAGAGGGCTGGCATTCTAAAGCACTGTCAGAGCAGCTCTACAGGCATACAGGATGGTTACTTACATCTTCCTCTGTGTCTCCACCTTGCATGGTTCCCACGATCCGTGTGCCAGCTCTTCCTGCAAGAGCAAAGAGAATCCCCATGAAGTCTGGCTCATGGTTAATGGGAGATGGAAAGGTGAAATTCAGGGTTTACCTTCTGGAGGCCTAATAGAATGGCAGGGTGAGATCCCAAAGCATGGTCTCCTTTGCCAGAAAGAAGCCCAGAAGGTGTTGGGAATGGGTACAGCAGAGTGGTGACCAGGGAAATGCTGTGTGTGGGCTGAGTGGGTGACTCAGTGCTGCTCTCTGCAGCTACCACAAGTCACTCACCATCACCGGATGCCTGTCTAACAGTCTGGCTGTGACCATCACGTCACCATCTCTTTATCTCCAGCCATCACTAGTTTTCTCTATTTTTTTCCAATCTAGATAAAATCTATTTTATTTTTTTTAGCATGAAAACAAAACAACTTTAAAATATATCCTGTCAAACCTCCTTTGTACTTTCCAGACTACACAAGACAACCATTTGTTCCCTTTGCAGATGGGCTGGGTTGGTTGTAGCAGAAAGCTGGCTACCTCAACCAGAAATCACCAAAGAAGCCTTGCTGCAAGGCAGACAGCTTAAAGGATCTTACAACTTTAAATAAAAAGAGGTGTCCTCTGTCCCTCTGGTTGCTGATAACACAGGCAGTGGGGATGGGATTATAGTGAGACCAGAGGATCTCTCCTCACACTTTACAGACATTTGCTCTAATATACACTAGACTAAATGACATAAAATTACAGACAATTACACCTGACATCATTCCACAACCATGGAACTATATTTTTGCCCAAGCTATAGATGGCTTCAAGAGTTTGAGTGCAATTTTGCTACGTAGAAGGCTCAGCATAAGGTGTTAGGTAGGGAATTGTTACCTCAACCAAGAAAGCAGCTGGGAGCTCCTAATATCTGATAAGACAAAGCTGAGAGAGTTCCTGGATACAGAGAATCAGGGTATCACATTAGGAGAGCTGATTAAATAGGACAGTTCAAGAATGTCAAGGGTAGAGCTTTGAGAAGGTCTGTAGGGTGCTGGACGCTGCTCTTCCATCAGTGGAAACAGTAAGGATGTCTTACAGGCATCTACCTGCTTACAAAGGTGAGATCAGGTACTGCCCAGGCTTAGACCCCTACGTTGGTTTAAGCCAGGAGCGCCTCTTCCAACCTGGGACTGCAGGATCAGCAGTGGTAGGTCCTGCAGCACCACCATGGGACATACACAGGAGACACCCTGGGGTGTAGAGGGCCTGGGGCTGCAGGCTCTACACGGTGCTGTAGGTCAGACAGGAGACAGAGCAGATCTTCTGCGTTGGTAGAAAAGCTTCCGTGACAAAGGTGGGGGTGTTATTTTTAACTCTCAGATCATAACCCCCCGAGTTTCCGTGTGTGGGAGTGAGGAGTGGGAGACAGACATGGGGGAGTTTCCACGTGTACTGGAGCTGTCTGTCACTCCCAAGTTCCTGGGTTCCATTTGGCTGGGCTCAGCTCGCTGCAGCGTGAGTGCTGCACTGCTCCGGCCTCTCACGCAGCTTCCAGGCGGGTGAGAGCCTGTTGTGTTTACTTACAGACCCTGTGAATTCAGCCAGGACAGGCTGTACAAAGTGATAATTAGGTAAAATGTGAGTAATGAACAGTCCCTAATTCACTGCACCTTTGGATCCAAATCTAATCTCTGTGCCTTGCCAGGGTTTACAGCCACTGAGCGATCAGCCATCAGCAGCGAACACACAGCCCCCATGTTAAGCCTGGGAGTGGTGCCATTTTCCCTCCCCTTGTGACTTAAAACTTCATTCACAGTTTTACTCCCTTCTTCCCACCCCAACACGGTGTGGGGAGGAGCAGTGGGGTTCTGGTGGTTCCTCACAAGCTGCTTTCCTTCCCCAGATCTTAACACTTGCACTTCCCCCCCCCCCCTTCTTCGCACACTTGGCTTTAGTGACAAATTAGCTCCCTTCTTCCCCCCATCGCAGCACAGGGAGGGGCAGGGACTGGGGAATGGGGCTTTCAGTCCGTTCCTCCCAAGTTGTTTTCCGTCTCAGCTTCAGGGGGGGCATTCAACACACCCCCTTCCCCTGTGGCACTGTGAGAATCATATCCACGAACTTCTCCAGTGTGAGGCCTCTCTCTTGGGGAGTCATCTCCTCACCACAGGCCTCTCAGCAGGACTCCCTTCCATGGGGTGCTGACATTTGGGCCCAGACTCGCCCAGCCTGATCCCCCCCCAAAGTCACAAGTCCCCCCAGCAAACCTGCTGAGGTGTGGATCAGTCTCTTCACAGCCCGTAGATGTCTCTGCTCCCCGTCCTCATCCATGGGCTGCGAGGGGACACCCGCTCCACCAGGGTCTTCACCATGAGCTGCAGGGGAATCTCTCTTTCCAGCGCCTCCTTCTTCACCCCCCTCTCTCCTCCGGGCCTGGCCTTGGTGTCTGTGCAGCTTGTTACATCTTCTCTCTCCCTTCTCTGGGGGCAAAGTGCCCCTGCCTGCAGGTTTTTTTCTCCTATATGTGATTCCCAGAGGCGCTGTGACCATCACTGATGGGCTCCACCCTGGTCAGCAACTATGGCCTTGAATTGGCCATGTTCACTGTCTGGGGCCTGCAGAGAGCTCAGCAGCACAGCCACACAGAACTGCAACAGGCCTGAACCCGTGCAGCAGCCTACAATGGATCCACAAGCTGGGAGGATTTACGCCTTGCCCAGCAGCACCTAGACATTAACTCTGAGCAGGTATCTGCTGGCCTGAGAGCTCAGGACAACCTGCTCTGAGGGGAAGGCAGATCTGCAGCTGAATCGTTTTGCTCCTGGTTTAAGGAGCTACATTCAGTTGCCAGATGTTGAAGGGAATTCACAGTGTGAGCTGAGGTACAACACCCCCTTCCCCCAGCACACTAAAAACCAGGAGAAAGCTTTCACCTGATTTTTCTGTCCCGTATGCCCTTTGGGCCTTGCCAATTCCGATGATTAATTAAGCACACTACAGCTGCTGCCCAGCAGTGGCATACTGCTCTTTATTTCTTACAGCTCCATGAGAAGAATTCCTCAGAAGTGAGCTACCTGTCTCAATCCCACCACTTCAGACCTTCAGCCTCTCCTCCTTCTCCACAAGGTCTGGAGTTGCAGTGGCCGTAATACAGGCTGAAAAGAGACAGAAATGCCTTCTCCTTCCCAGGGAGAATTTACTTTTCCTGACAGGAAACATATAGCCAAAGACAGCTCCGTTGGGGAAGCTCTATTCCAAGCTAAGACAAACTCAGTTTTGTGAATCCCAAACTTCAGCCTCTTTTCAGGGTTTCCAAACAGCCCTGATTACCCCCTTTCCCCAGCTACATAATTTTTGGTGATATTGTCCAATACCAGGATACTAAAGACTTTGCAGACTTTTATCTGGAGGCCAGAGATCCACACAGCAATTCACAAGGTTGTATCAGCCTTCTCCTTGCCCAGCCTTCTCCTCAGTTTCCTCTGAGCACTGGCAATAAGAGCTGGTGACTCAAACACTTGGTGTTGCCTGCTTTTTTCCCTCCTGCTTGACCCAAAGAGGCAAGGAAGAGACTTACCTGTCTATCCAAAGTTGAGAGGCCTTTGCTTTACTTGAGAAGCACATGTTGCTCCAGGAGCATGGGGACAAGGCCCTGCTGTATGTCACATGTACAAAGCCCCGGTGAGAGCAAAATAGCTCTCAGGGAAGCTGATGAGGAAAGAAGTGACTTTAAAAGCTCACAGAGAGCAGGCCCACTTTGGCAGAGTCCTCTGAGGTGCTCCAAGTGCAGGTGCACTGGTGACAATTTTCCCCTTGACTTCCTACATTATCCTACAGCTGGAGAACCTGAATCCCATGTAATGCACAGCCCAAGAGCTTCCTGCCAGCCCCATTCCTTACGCCTCAGCCTTCAGCCTCCGCCACGGTGTGTGAGAAATCCAGCCCCACTCATCTCCTCACTTTCACCAGCTCTGAACCAAGGCAAACACGTGTGCTGAGAGCTGCCTGCACAGCCCAGGGTTCGGCAGAGCCGTGAGGATGAGAGCAACCTGGCCAGCTTAGAAGAGGTTTTAGTTTATGTTGCTCTGAGCTGCCAAGAAATCAGACAGGGATTTTCAGAGGGGCTCTGGGGTTACAAATGATAATCACCAATCCCACAGAGTATGATGAGGTCAGTGCCCAGCAGAGCCTGTCACGTGGCTGCTGTTCATATCTGACTCACCTCGGCCCTCTTGACATCACATCACGTCTGCAGCATTTCCTTCCATGCAGACATCACAATCTCTCTGGGCCTCTGCAAGCAGGAGGACCTGCAAGTCCCATGAAGTAGGTGAACTGCAGATTCCTGGTATTTTTGAGACTCAGGCCTTCCCATGCTGGGGCTGCTGGGACATCAGAAGGATACTGACAGCTTTCTGAACTTGCAGCTGAAGTTTGCAAGTGGAACACCCTTGGCAAATCCTCCCTAGTGACACTGTGGTTATCAAGGGTGGCATGAACAAGCCATTTCTTCTGGTGTTTCTTCAGAAACACAAGCCCCAGGTACTCTGCAGCAGCAGGGAGACCCCAATCACAGTTTCTGAGCACATTTACTGGGGGGGAATGACTTGGGACCAGTAAAGGAGGAGACAGAAAGTTCCACACCAACATGTGGAAGAACTTTTCCCCAGTGAGGGTGAGGGAGCCCTGGAACAGGCTGCCCAGGGGGTGTGGAGTCTCCATCTCTGGAGATATTCAAGACTCATCTTGCTGCCAATCTGTGTGCCCTGTCCTAGGGAGCTGCTTTGGCAGGGGGTTGGATTCTGGAGGTCCCTTCTGACCCCTATGATTCTGTGAGTCTTGCACTAAGCTGCAGATGATGAAGCTGAGAGATCAGGGATGGGATCATACAGCATTTGAATGATGCCTGGACAGCTGCAGTGGGCTTCAGCATGTCTTTCTTATCTAGACTCCTTTCCACAGTGGAGAAGAACACATTTGGAGAAACCTTGCAGGTTTGCTGGAACTTGTATTTGTTAAAATATATGCACTTAGGCACGTTTCTTGGTCTTGGACTCAGAGATATAATTTCCCTCAGGAACCAAAGAGAAGGGAAGAAACAGAAGAGTTATTTGACACGTGCTTCTGAAAATGAGGCAGGTGACAGCCACAGAAACTCAATGTGAACAAGACACCCACCCAAGAGCAGGCAGCTGGTGCACATTCCCAGCTGAACCCCTGCACGCTGCTGGGTATTGATGGCCTACCTGTGGTTTCTACACACCTGCAGAGATCCAAAGAAAGGAAAACATTCCAGAAATTCAGCAGCAGACACGTGAATGCAGCCACATGCTGGAGAGAGAATTTCCACAAGCGGAGTCTGAGCATTTCCACTCAGAACAGGACTTTCCTACTTTCTGGTTTGCACGCTGTACAGAGGGATTTGGAAACAGGACTGTGTAGTTCCACCTGAGATTTCTTACTACTGTGTCAAATCTCTCATCCTCCCTGTAGGATTGAGGAATCTCAGGGCTAATTCAGCCTCTGGAGCTTTCCCTGCAGCACGCAGGGTACCCCAGACCCTTTCCCAGGCCCCCAGCTCCTACTTCACAATCACAAGCTCAAGTTTAAGAAGAAAATCAAGGCAGGGAGGGTAAGCACCATCATCTCAACTCCCCGAGTCTGACACAACAGCACGAGCAGCACACTTTGGGTGTGCTACCTCTGCAGGACCGGGGATCCCCGCAGCAGCCCATGTCCACTGTGATATGGGACCACACTGCCAGCCCCTGAACTCATCACTGATTTCATAGAACCACAGAACCACAGGGGTTGGAAGGGACCCCCAGAGCCCATGGGGTCCAACCCCCTGCCAAAGCAGCTCCCCAGCTCATATTGCACAGGGCGGCGTCCAGACGGGGCTGGAATCTCTCCAGAGATGGAGACTCCACACCCCCTGGGCAGCCTGTCCCAGGGCTCCCTCACCCTCCCTGGGGAAAAGTTCTTCCCCATGTTGCTGTGGAACTCCCTGTGCTCCAACTTGCAGCCACTGCCCCTTGTCCTGTCCCCACAGACACTGAAAAGGGGCTGCCCATTTCCCCCTGCATCCCATCCTTCAGATATTGATAAACATTCATAAGGTCCCCCCTTAGTCTTCTTTTCTCCAGGCTGAACAGCCCCAGCTCACTCAGCCTTTCCTCACAGGGGAGATGCTCCAGGCCCTTCATCAGCTTTGTAGCCTCCTCTGGACTCTCTCCAGGAGATCCCTGTCTTTTTTATCCCAGGGAGCCCAGAACTGGACACAACACTCCAGGTGGGGCCTGAGCAGGGCAGAGCAGAGGGGGAGGATCCCCTCCTGTGACCTGCTGGCCACACTCCTCTTGCTGCCCCCCAGGATCCCATTGCCTCTCTCAGCCCCCAGGGCACACTGCTGGCTCATGGCTCCCCAGGTCCTTTTCTGCAGAGCTCCTCTCCATTAGGTCACCCCCAGCCTGTACTGATTCCAGCAGTTATTCCTTCCCAGGTACAGGACTCTACACTTGCTTTTGTTGCACCTCATTTGATTTCTTACTGCCCAGCTTTCCAGCCTCTTGAGGTTAGGCTACAGCATACTTGCTTCCAGTTCCTCTGAGAAAGTACACTTTACTTTCTTAATAAAACCACTTTTTTCTCATCTGCAGCATCCAGGGACATATTTGTTGTTGCAGGTTTTCACAGGCAAAGATTAATCTGTTCAGAAGAAGTAGACTTGCTACCTGGCTGCCAGCACATCATTACCACGCTGATCCTTGGGGTGGGTTCTGTGAAGGTAAATGGCTGCTCGTGCTGTCTGCCTTTGGACTGATGGGTTACTGAAAAACATTCAGAGTTTTGTAAAGCTCTTTTCTTACAGTGAAGACCAAATGGGACTGAAGTTGTTAGTGAAATGGTCCCTGGGGTCCAAACAGGACAAAAATGCCCCCTGACCTCAACGCTCTGTAAGGAAACATAAGAGCTGAAGAATTTGGATAGCTGGTTTACAGGAGCTGAGAGGTCCTGGCAGCCTGGAATAGAGAGTGATTTACCCTGGAGAGCAGGGAGTTTTTTCACCAGTGCTCTCAGTCAAAGGAAGGGGTTTGAAAGGGCCCTTTGCATCTGGCAAGTCAACAAACTGTCACAGGACTGGTGCTGCAGCCAGGGGTATGGCCACTTAGGTCTTGGGACTTGCTTTGAGACACCTGGTCTGCTGGGGAGAGAAGGGGAAGAACATCTTCCATCCTCAGCTTGTCAAGCTGGTCAAGAGGGGTTTAAACTGAAGTTTCTGGGGATGGAGAACCTCAATCCATCCCACTTCTACCACTCTGAGGCTCACTGCCAGCCATAGATGTCCAGAGCTGAGAAAAGAACCACAGGTCAGCAGGAAAGCACTGGATGTGGTCCTGGGTATCCTGCTTGAGCTGATCCTGTTTGAGCAGAGGGGTTGGGTGAGAGGATTTGTAATAGTAAGGAAGGGAAGGCCAGGCCCAGGGGAACAGCCTTCAGCTGCAGGAGGGCAGCTGGAGAGGGGCTGGGGGCAGAAATCCTTCCTGGGGAGCGGGGAGGCCCTGGCACAGGGTGCCCAGAGAAGCTGGGGCTGCCCCTGGATCCCTGGCAGGGTTCAAGGCTGGGTTGGATGGGGCTTGGGGCACCCTGGGCTGCGGGGGTGTCCCTGCCCATGGCAGGGGGGAACTGGAGAGGGGTGTGTGTGTGCACTCTGAGGGCCCTTCCCACCCAAACCAGTCTGGGCTGTATGATACTAAAGACACATGCAGTCCCACAGTTCTCCAAATGCAGATTGTTTCTGCTTCATTCAGTAGCATTTCCCCCAGCTCCCTTGCTCCAGCATGGCATGTGCCTGTCTGCCACAGCCCACCTCATCAGCCAGCACTACTGCTGGGAAGAGAAGAGATTCTGAATTCACTCAGGATTCCTAAATGCAGTTGAGAATTCAGGTCCACATGAGACTGGAAAGATGGATGTGCACATCTAAACACAACAGCACTTCAAAACCTGCCACTTTGATAGCACAGGTGGAAATACCTGCTGTAGTTCAAGGTGAAAATGGAAAGGTTCTTTGAAAAAAACCCAAACACCTCCTGAGGGTTAGACTCAATCTGTGGAAACCACACCCAGGTCAGGAAATCCTGATGAGGGTTCAGTTTGAGAGCAGGATGGAACTTCCTTTACTATTCCCCAGGGGTTTTCTTTCAGCCAGTCTGGAGACTGCAGCCCAGGCTAGCCAGGCCTCGTGCCTGACCTGGCATGGCAGCTGACAGAATCACATTAGGTTGGGAGGGACCTTCAAAGCCCATCTAGTCTCACTCCCTGCAGTGAGCAGGGACATCATCACTACAGCAGGTTGCTCAGAGCCACATCAAGCCTGACCTTGAATATCTCCAGGGATGGGGCCTCCACCACCACTCTGGGCAACCCTGTGCCAGTGATCCCCCACCCTCACATTGAAGAACTTCTTCCTAACACACAACCTAAATCTCCCCTTTTCTAGTTTAAAACCATAAGCCCTTGTCCTATTGCTACATGCCCTCAGGAACAGCTCTTCCCCAGGTTTCTTACAGGCACCTACAATACCTTCTACATTCCTAGGACAAGACTTTGTGTTCTTCACCTGATGTCTACCCCACCTGCCCAGGAACAATGATCCTGATGCAAACTACTGGCTAAGCCTTTCAGCATGGCAAGGATTGTTTTTCTTTGTTTCTCTGACAAAAGAGAGTCTGATTCCACAAGCCATCATAACTCCTGGTTTGACCTCAGGGAAGTCCACCCATCTGTTTCACTTGCATACCAGCCTCTCTCCTCTGTTACCAGGCAGAAGAACAGTGGATGTGAATTTTCATTCACGTTGACAACGTTCAAATTAAAAGTTACAGGTGATCAATCAATGTATTCTCTTACCTACAAAAGCAAATGATTAGTGACACATGGATTTAATCATAATAAGCCTTATCAAGGAGGAGACTTGCCTGCAATTGTGATAACAAACCAGGTTGCAGTGTCACAAACCCAGTAAGCCAGCATCTGTCAGTCTGATGGTGACCTTCCCAACCAGTTATTTCCACTCCTGTGTCTGCTCCCTCCTTGTACTGAAGCCACCCTGGCTTCCTAAAATGGGATTTGATGTACTGTTGGACCAAAACCTTTGGACTCAAAGGAGATACAAAGTCCCCAGTGTGTTACAGGTTCCTCCTTAACCTGCCACTGCCTGTTCATCTTTGTGTGCATGGGGAATAAGGGTTTGATTTTCTCTCTGTAGGACAGGAGCTACCAGCCTGTCATGTCTCCTCCAGCTAAGACTCTTTTCTGCTCCATGGGAGACTAAATCCTCTACCTTCAAGTCTTTTAATTGGCTAAAAGAATAAACCCAGGAACAATATCTCCAAAGGTGCATTTAGTTTGAATTTTGCTGCATCTAGACAAACCTGATGAAAGGACTCTTGAGGCTGAAAGTGTGTTGATTTTTCTCAATTATACCAAGTGGCCTAACAAGAGAGATTATCTCTCCCTGAGAACCTTGCCTCTATAATGGCAAAACACAGTGGAATACCTCCCCACCTATTACAGACAGAGGGAGGAAGTCTTCTCCTACAATACTACTAACCTGGAAATTAGAGATGTAAAACCAAATCACAGCACCTACAGGAACTGACCACAGAGGAGCATTTGTCCTTGGTTTGAGAGCAAATATGGCTCTGAAGCACCACCATGTAAGGAGACACAACACTTGAGAAGAGATTGATTGAAAGCTCTTGAATTGAGGCAAGGAAAAACAAAGGAGTAATTAATAGAAATAATGTTCTTGTCATGCTGCCTTAATAATTAAGCACATTTTCAATGCAAGCTGCCTGTGCTGAAGTACATGTGTGGGTTCTTGGTGTGTTTAAGGAGAAAGGGGCAGTGAATGTTCAGGCCTCATTTGCTGAAGCACCTGATGTTATCCCCAAGTCCTGACACGTCTCCAGCCCATCAGCTGGTGAAAGTCATGCAGCCAAACATGGGTCTGCACTGTTGACAAGGGTCCTGGACCAAAGGGGCTCGTTTACTCACTCAGAGGTGCAGATCTGAGCCTGTTCTGAGGGCTAGAACTGCTTGTCACATGAGGGAGCACTCTGGATCAGGCTGGAGAGGCAGAAGGAAAGCTTTGGCCTGAGTGGTGTCTTCATACAGTCAATGTGTTTGTTCTTATGTTCTGAACAGGTAAGAAAGGGCAGTAAGAATGGGCAGGGCTGAGCAAACTCACTCTAAGCACCAGGGGCAGAGATATCCCAAGGCTGAGTTTTCCTAAACAAAAAGGGTAGATGTTTTGAACCAAAGCCAGAGGTATGGACTGTTAATCTCACAGTGTAGCTACACAACTGGGCAACTTCTCCAAGATGATGATGTGGAAACCTCAGCAAAGAAGACAAGAAAGGCAACAACCCTCCCCTTGAGGGTCTGAGAACGTCTGTATCCATCTCTGCCAGCAGCAGCAGCACTGGAGCACTGCAGGACTGAAGCCTTGTGAGTTAGAATGGGGTGACACAACCTTAGTCCTTCTGGAGGACCTGTAGGAAAGGGATCTCAGGAGCCACTTCATGTATCTGGAGCTGCTTCAGTAGTTCACAACAGGCAGGAGGCAAAGCAGAGGACAGAGAGCTAAGGAAGGCTTCCATCTTGCACAGAGACACAGAGAGTAAGGGCTGGGATGGGGACTGTGTAGTCAGCAAACAGCTCGCTCGAGTACGCCAAAGTCAGGGGATAATTATCTGCCAGAAGTAGTTTACTGGACACTTGGAAGAGACTGACAAAAACACAGGAAGGAATCTAAACACAGAAAACTGCTCAGGGATCTGAACTGCTTGTTCTAAGTCCAACAAGCTAATGCTGAGTCTCCATTAAGTGTAATTAATGATAGCAGAGCTCTTCCTAGAAAAAAACTTCTACTTGCAGTAAGATCTACAACTTTTAGCTTTCTACTCCTAAAATTGGTATAAAGAGCTGACTCTGACTGCAGGCAGTAGCCACATCACTAGGCTACAATGCCCTTGGAGACAAAGCATCACAGATGGGTACCCAGCCCCTTCCAAAGCTCTAAAACCCACACACAAACCTTTCCTTGAGAAACAGCAATATAAAAATCCTTAGTGGATATTAGAGTTCCTAGCACTTAGCAAGACTTGTCAACTTTTATGAAAACCAGAGGAACTGGGGCTCAAAATGCTTGAATTATACTGAATTATATTGACTTATATTGTATTATACTGCAGTGAGAACTTCACCTTCTCAGCCAGAGAGGGGAGAGCAGAATTCAACTCAGAAAAAGACCTGTCTGCAGTTTATCTAAGATTCCAGCAGCAGTGGCACTACCCACACAGGCAGCCCATTCAGATCCCAGAGAGGCTTTTGCTGCTGGTCAGAATCACTCCCAACTAACAAGGACACCAAGGAGAACTGACTTTGTTGCCTGGTTTCATTTGCCTGACTACAGACTAAGCAGAATGTTTCTTTTTCTACCCAAGTGAGACACACCTGGTAATTTCTCCCAGTTGCTTCTGACCATGGCTCCAGCAGAACCAGCAGCCAGAGGCTGCAGTTCTGCTCCACATCAAACTTCTCCCAAGGTTGTGTATAAAGCTGCTTCAAGAGCCTGTCAGGATTTTGCTCACACAGCACATTTTTCCCTAACTAATCCTTAATGTGCTCCCCTGAAAACACCATGTCGCCTCCAGGAGACACTGCCCCCTTCCAGGACAGCTCAGCTCAGCAGTGAACCATATCCTTGAAAGATAACAGGGTCTTCTTAACATTCCAGGTTACTCAGATAGAGGGAGCTAAGGACAGGCTGAGGTACCTTGCAGTAGAGCTTCCGTGGCGGTGTGCTGCTGCTTCAGGAGCTGCCTGTCTTCCACTTCACTCTCAGATCCTTCGTCCTCCTGAATCTCGAAGTCAGAATCGTCATTGTCTGGTGAAAACAAAAGCAGCTGATAAATACCACTCAAACCAACCTGTAACACAGAACAGCAGCTGGAAAGCAAGAAATGCTCCAGTCTCTACCTTTGCTCAAGTCCAGGATGAATTAAAATTGCAGTCACAGAGCGTTGGTTCTCCTGCTGAGCAGGGGGAAACAGCCAATGTCCACATCCTGAGGAAGGCATCCTTCTACACCCAACGGCCACAGCAGCAGCCAGGGTAAACAACTGTCTTGGGACAACCCTCAGAAGGCACCATGAAGGCACCACTCCAAATACACCCTCTGGTCAGGAAGGGCCACTGCAGCAACTGATTTAAAAACCTTTTAAAAGCATTTGGGAAGTGTGGGCTTCTTAATACACCTCCTAGGGCTTTACCCTGACACAAGCAATACAAACCCCATCCCCTCAGACTCTGTCCTTCTCTGAACCACAGGCTGGAAAAGCACAGTGAGACATCCCCAAATCAATGAAAGCAACTGCAGCCAAAGCCAAGATGCTGGGAGAGACTGGAAAGCTTCTCAGGATGCAGGAACCTCTACAGATGTTTTTATAACCATTGTTTTCTTCTTCCTCCCCAAACTCCCATGAGCTTTCTCCCTGTCTCCTTGTTTGTGCCAGCCTGCTCGTGCAGCTCCCTGGCTTACTGAGACCAAGCTCTGCTTTCAGCATCATAAGGTTGGAAAAGACCTTTAGGATCATCAAGTCCAACCATTCCCATCCTAAGCTAAACCAGATCCCTGAGCACCTCATCTCCCCTCTGTTAAACACACCCAGGGAAGGGGACTCAGCCCCTCCCTGGGCAGCCTGGGCCAGGCCCTGACAACTCTGCCAGGGAAGAACTTTTCCCTCCCATCTGCTCTGACCCTGCCCTGGGGCAGCTTGAGCCCATTGCCCCTTGTCCCATCTCCTGTCCCCTGGCTACAGAGACCATCGCCCACCTCTCTGCACCCTCCTGTCAGGTAGTTGTAGGTGGTGATAAGGTCTCCCCTCAGCCTCCTCTTCTCCAGGCTGAACACCCCCAGCTCCCTCAGCTGCTCCTCAGAGGATTTGCCCTCCAGCCCCTTCCCCAGCCTGGTTGCCCTTCTCTGCACTCGCTCCAGGACCTCAATGTTCTTCTGATGCTGAGGAGCCCAGAACTGGACCCAGCACTCGAGGTGCAGCCTCACCAGTGCCCAGTCCAGGGGCACAATCCCCTCCCCAGACCTACTGGCCACACTGTTTCTGACACAAGCCAAGATGCCATTGGCCTTCCTGGCTGCCTGGGCACACTGCTGGCTCACATTCAGCCTGCAGCCACCCAACACCCCCAGGTCCTTCTCTGCCTGACAGCTCTCCAGCCAGTCTCCCTCAGCCTGCAGTGCTGCAGGGGGTTGTTGTGTCCCATGTGCAGCACTCTGCACTCTTCATCTTACGAACTCCTCTCCCTCACACAGCCTCCTGCAGCTCAGCACTGATGCTGTGTGCTGCCTGGGAGAGCTCCTGGCATGACCAGCGCTGTGACAGACCCAACAGGACCCCGTGTGGGGTCAGCACCCAGTGCAGCAACAATAGCTGTTCATTACTGAGAGCAACTAGGCAATTCCTTCCCAGGTACATTTAATTACCCACATGTCTGAACTTAAAATGGAAATAACTACCTTAATTATGGTTAGTAATGAGCTGACACATCTTTGTGCTATTTAATTATCAGACAATATACAAATATTAGACATTTTTCTGTAATAGTTTTGCACTGCAATAGGAAGTTAATGAGAAACTACACTGGCAAGGGATGTGTTTGATACCCTAGTAAGATTAGGAGGCTCCAGCAATGTTAGCTACATCTGTCTGTGTTGTACTTTCTTCTTTGGGAAGTGAGGGGATCGTGCATTGCTGTGTGACATGGGCACTGCTTGGGTCTACCTGGTGCTCAGCTAAGTGAGGTTTGGTTGAGACTTTGCCCAGGCAAACTGCTTGGGAAGAGCTGCCCAAAGAAAGGATTCCAGTTTGTGGTCTGTATGTTAAAGAGACAGATGATGAGAAACTTCCCCTGAGCCAGCAGTGGCTCTGGCAGCTGGGAAGGGCGGTGGGATCCTGGGCTCCATCAGCAGAGGGGTGGCAGCAGGGACAGGGAGGGGATTGTCCCTCTCTGCTGTGTCCCTGTGAGGCCCCAGCTGGAGGCCTGTGTCCAGAGCTGGGGCCCCAATACAAGAGAGATGTGGGACTGTTGGAGAGGGGTCAGAGGAGCCACGGAGATGCTCAGAGGGCTGGAGCAGCTCCCCTACGGAGAGAGGCTGAGGGAGCTGGGCTGGGTCAGCCTGGAGAAGAGAAGGCTGTGGGGGGACCTCATTGCAGCCTTCCAGTCCCTGAAGGGAGCAGAGGAACAGGAGGGAATCAGCTTGTTCAAAGGGTAGATAATGGCAGGACAAGGGGGATGGAGTGAAGCTGAAGGAGGGAAGGGTTAGAGGAGATATTAGGGGGAAGTTCTTTTCAGAGAGAGTGGTGAGGGGCTGGAACAGGCTGCCCAGAGAGGGGGTGGGTGCCCCATCCCTGGGGGTGTTCAAGGCCAGGTTGGATGTGGCCCTGGGCAACCTTGTGTAGCTCCAGGCCTGGAGGTTGGTGTCCCTGCCTGTGGCAGGGGGTTGGAGCTCTGTGATCCTTGGGGTCCCCCCCAACCCAGACCAGTCTATGATTCTATGATCTCATCTGTGATGGCTCTTGCTGCTACTACTAAAATGTGGGTGTTTTTTCTGCCTTCTTTTTATCTGTTTTTTGGGCAGCATTCCCTCCCTTTCAGGACTCCTTACCTGTGCTGCCCCGTTACTCAGCACCACTGCTCAGAGCTGAGCAAGCCGCAGAGAGCCCTTTCCATTTCTTTGCCAGACCATTTCCATCTCACCCCCATTAGCACTTTGTGCTTCTCCCTGGGATCTCCAGAGCAGGAGCTGCCAGCTGAGACAGGGACTAATGGAGCCAGCGCTCTCCACTGACAACCCAAAGTGGCAAACCCAGCTCACCCCCTCTGGGACAGGACTCAGGGCAGAGCCGCACGGCGCCGCGGTCCTGCGCCAGGTAGGGGCACAGCTCTGACACCACCACCTGTAAATTTTACATTTCACTTTTCTGGAAACCTTTTTTTTAAAAAAAACCCCACCTCCTGTGGGAACAGACCCCCAGGGATAAGGTACAAAATGCACACAGGCCATGCACACAGAACTGCTCTTTCCTAGCTACCCACACCTATGGCCTAATGCCCTCCTGAACCACATGAACTTCAGCTTGGAGAAGAGGAGGCTGAGGGGTGACCTCATTAATGTTTATAAATATGTGAAGGGTGAGAGTCAGGAGGATGGAGCCAGGCTGTGCTCAGGGATGGCAGTGACAGGACAAGGGGCAGCGGGTGCAGCTGGAGCAGAGGAGGTTCCATGTGAATGTAAGGAGGAACTTTGTCCCTGTGAGGGTGACAGAGCCCTGGGACAGGCTGCCCAGAGAGGCTGGGGAGTCTCCTTCTCTGGAGACATTCAAACCCTCCTGGATGCATTCCTGTGGGATTTAGACTCGGTGATCCTGCTCTGGCAGGGGGGTTGGACTAGATGAGCTTTCGAGGTCACTTCCAACTCCTAATGTTCTCTGAGTCTGTGAACCCTCCCAGCACCTCCTGGCACTCTGGCCATTACTGACCCACTTCCATCTGCTCATTTCATCATACAATTCCCCACAGCATCTTTCTGTCTGAAAGCAGGACCTGCAGGAAGACCCCACAGTAACTGCCTTGCAGTAGAAGTGACAGCTACTGTGGAGAGAAAATCAGTGGCTGGAGGGCCCCAAGCTGCTGCTTTATGAAAGAAAATGGCTTAAACACAGGTTTTCCACCCCCTTCACCCAGCCCTTTTCTTCTTTGCCTCAGGTTCTCTGTTGTGCTCAATCCCCTCCTTCTCACACTACTTCATTTATCCTTCTCCACTAACTCTGATGCTGTAACTCTGGCCTGTCACTGATGAAGTCACAGTTTCCTCCCATCCAACCCATGTGTGGATGCCACAGAGTATCTCTGGCAAGCCCCAGAAAAGCCTGCTGCATTGTCACTACCACATCTTTCAGTGCTGGACAAGCCAAGCCAGGGGCAACTCTATGCCCAGATTTCATTTACACCTTTAAAAGTCCTGGATTACCTTTCAACAAAATGAAGAGAAAGATTCATCAGGTGAATTATCAGTATATAAACACAGAACATCACTTTTCCTACACAGTTGTGAGTATGGAACAGAACTTGTTAGAGATCTATGTTGAGAGTTTGGATTTCCTTTGAACAGTCCAGCTGGAAGCCTGATGCACATACCCCAACACAAGCACTGCTCTAAGTGAACACGCTGCAGGATCACAGACTCACAGGGGTTGGAAGGGACCCCCAGAGCCCATGGGGTCCAACCCCCTGCCAAAGCAGCTCCCCAGCTCATATTGCACAGGGCGGCGTCCAGACGGGGCTGGAATCTCTCCAGAGATGGAGACTCCACACCCCCTGGGCAGCCTGTCCCAGGGCTCCCTCACCCTCAATGGGGAAAAGTTCTTCCCCATGTTGCTGTGGAACTCCCTGTGCTCCAACTTGCAGCCATTGCCCCTTGTCCTGTCCCCACAGACACTGAAAAGGGGCTGCCCATTCCCCCCTGCATCCCATCCTTCAGATAGTGATAAACATTAATCAGGTCCCACCTTAGTCTTCTTCTCTCCAGGCTGAACAGCCCCAGCTCACTCAGCCTTTCCTCACAGGGGAGATGCTCCAGGCCATTCAGCATCTCCGCAGCCTCCTCTGGCCTCTCTCCAGGAGATCCCTGTCTGTTTTATCCCAGGGAGCCCAGAACTGGACACAACACTCCAGGTGGGGCCTGAGCAGGGCAGAGCAGAGGGGGAGGATCCCCTCCTGTGACCTGCTGGCCGCACTCCTCTTGCTGCCCCCCAGGATCCCATTGTCTCTCTCAGCCCCCAGGGCACACTGCTGGCTCATGGCAGCTGCAAATGGGATTCAACAATAGTGGAATTCCTCCCCCAAGCCTTCAGTCCACCACCTGGAAAGACATTAAGCAGCTTTTTCCCCACCTACAAAGAAATGTATTGCTGTAATGCAGCTCAATGGCTGCCACCACCCAGCCCCAGCCCAGTTACAGCCCAAGTTATCATCAGCTGAGCAGAATCGTGCTGAGCCAAAATCCCAAGGACAGGGAAGCAAAGTTTATTGCTGATAATTTATGTAAATGCATAAGCTAAAGACAAGCTGAGACCAGGTTTCATAGCAGAACTAAACAGCAGACAAGTCTAATGCTGTGTGCGCCCCGTCCTAGCCAGAGCTCTGCAGGGTTCCACCATCCCCATCCCTCGTTGTACTTCCCCAGCATGTCCAGTTTTCAACAACATATTCTTGGTATTCACAAAAAGGTGTCAACCCAGAAAGTTTCATTACCCAACACACAGAAAGAAACCCCTAGGAGAAGCCACAACCCTGCCTGTGTGACACCACGTCACAGAAAGGGTGATGCATCAATTCCAGGGAGGCAGGGAACATTCTGTAGCCAGAAAAATGTAGATGATTTTTCTTAGTAGCAGCAGAAAGCAATGAAGAGGATAAAGCATGTGCTGCTACAAATTCCCACCTACCTGCACGTGGAGTACAGAACACATTCCATTGGAGGTGGTTTATGGGATTTACATGGATTTCTGTGAAGATTATTTGACTTCATGACAAACTGCTGTTCAGTGATCCATGTGCCCAAAGTTAGGCCAAGACTGGCAGTTTACTGGAGCTTAAGGCTGGTATTTTAACAACATCCTGTCACTTTATTATGAAAAGGTAATCAACAGAGCAGCTCTATCCACTGTGTTTGGCCCATTTCCCCATTGCTGTGATTTACTCTACTGAACAGAGAATACTGGCAAACTACCTGAGAGAGAATGCACTGGGATTCTAAACTCCCCTTCATTTCAACATTTCCAGTTCATAAAGGTGGGTTTCAATCAACTAAATTAGTTTCATTTCAAGCAGTCCAGCCACAAAAAGTACATCCTGGTTACAACTGAACACCAGTGCTCTCAGAAGATGCCTTATTTGTTCCAGAGCAGATACCTGCACTGATAATAGTATATTGAAATGATTTAATTTTTGGTAATTTGCAATGCTTGAAGGAAAAGCAGCATAATTTAATAACTTACTAGTGATTTCATTACAGATTTGTTAGTTTGCATAAATATTCAAGTAAATGTGTCCAACTGTAAAATAAGAAGGTGCTGTGGTGAGGATAATGAGCACAAAGGACATCTTTTATTGATATGCTTTAGAATTAGATGTAAGTGTTGTTTAGCATGTTCAATTTCATAATAAAAATTGCTGCTCTGAAAACAGGGGCACTGGCTCTACAGCAATTACTGGATTCAGCAGGATTGGTGAGAAAAACATCATGAGAAAACTCAAGTGGGCAACTGACAGGCCCTTGATCCCAAACAAAACCCATTTAATAAATAGCATGAAATTTTAGAACAGAAAGAAAGGAGGGGGTGAGGAATTTAATGTGAAGAGAGAGCAAAGTTCAGTGCCTGCTTGAAACTTCAGTTCTACCAACTCCATACTCTTGTCTCACCAGACTTGAGAGCATCAGGCTATATATATCAGCTGTCAACCCCAAAACATCTGTATGTTCACAGCTCTGCAATTCCAACAGGAAGAAATGCTTTGATCTGTAAATTTTAGTAGGGAACATCCTTTGTCCTTAGCACAAAGCTGAGATCCTTCCTCCCAACTCTAACAAAATTCATCGTGGTGCTGAGTGCTACTGATCTTGGTCCAGGCACTTGTGGCTCCTACTAACTCCATCAGCCAGTGTGGATGTTGAGACCTGCTCATACTAACACTGAGTGATACCCTACACAACCCACTGAGCAGTGTGTTGCAGGGGCAGAGCTCAGTGCAGTTCCATACCTCGCTGGAGCAGTGTAAAATGGGCTATTGCTACAGTAATCCAAACTCACATTTTGAACAGTAAGGATGATTAACTGCTGCCCAGGGAAGCAACAGGTCTCTGCTACTTGAAATAATTAAAAATAACTCCTGCAGACAAGCTCCATTTAAGCTCCTTGGCACAGGAGGAAGTAGCTAAGTTATGTTTTGGCCCATTTTATAGAGAGGTTATATTCAGTGACCTAAGTATTTCTAATGATCTCAAAAGCCAAGAATCCATCAAAGTACTATTAAATTAGAACATGAATTTGCAATTATTCAACAAGCAAAACACCAGGCTACTGTGGACAAGTTCCAAGTGTCTGCTAGAAGACGGATGGTCTGAGCATCCTGGAATAGGATGAGCCCTGGGACAGGCTGCCCAGGGGGTGTGGAGTCTCCATCTCTGGAGAGATTCCAGCCCCGTCTGGACGCCGCCCTGTGCAATATGAGCTGGGGAGCTGCTTTGGCAGGGGGTTGGACCCCATGGGCTCTGGGGGTCCCTTCCAACCCCTGGGAGTCTGGGATTCTGTGATCCTGCTGGGGACAGTGCTGAGCATTAGCAGTACCACCCAGGGATCTCACCTTTGTGGGAATTACCCAGTGACTCACTGCTACACTTAGAATGCTGCAATTCTTGTGAGATGGCTTTTCATTTACCTGCTGTCAGATGTTAAAGCATTAATTCTGAAGTAGGAAGGGTAGAAGAGATTCAGCACAGCACTAAACTGCAACGGTGTCATGCTATTTGCTGTCCAAAGCACATCTATTTGCTCTGTTTAATTGAGCAAGACGATTGAGCTGAGCACATTCTGCTTGGCTGTCAGAAAAGGAAGAGTTAGCTTGGCAAGTAGAACTGGCCAAGGAACAGCTTTGGCTGTGTATGGAGCAGAACTGAAGCTCTCAGGGAGCATCAGTTAATCCTGTTGTTGTTATAAATCTGTATTTCAGTCTAGAAACATTTGCACTTGGTACTTTGTGCTCAGCAAACATGTTCTTTCAACCTGGGATGAACCTGAAAAAGCCCATCTTGAATTTCTGCCACGGTCAGTGACCTCCCCAGCCCTTTCCTCTCACTCCAAACCATTATCAGAGCAACTCTTCACGTATCTACACCTGACAATGGCTCTATCAACAGCCTTCACAGTGCTCACCCAAGCAGTGTCTAATATAATACTCTAAGTGTTCCATTAGGCACAAGGAGACCAACCTCTGGGTTTCAGTCAATTGGCATTTGCTACTTTGCACCAACCTTGGCAGTGCCACAGGGGCAGCACTGGGTGTGAAAAACACCACACTGGCCATGGGTTTCTCTAAGAGCATCTTGTGTGAAATAAAGATTAGAAAAATAACAGCAATTTGCTTGCTGTTTGTCACAAAAAACCCATTCCTGTGCTGCTGCAAATGCTCAATTGTGTATGTCTTCATCATGCAAATACTCCTCAAAGCCTGACCTGTGTCTGGAGTTCAACACCCTCACAGAATTTAAGAATGGGGGTTTCATGTGACTTAGTGTCACCTTTTATTTTTCTGTTTAGTGTAGTGGTTTATGGGGTCCCTCTGTCAAAACCAAAGGATGACTGGCAATGTACAGTGGCAAAAGAGTTACCAGGTCACTGCTGAATTACACTAAACATTACTGCAAATTTTATGTGAGCATGATGATAAATCCATGGGCTTTCCATACTCTTACTTGCATGATGATATATCCATGGGCTTTCCATAAGCAGACTTGGAGAATTCAACCTACATTTCACAGTTCTTTTGTTACAAATAAACTGATTTAGGTTTCTTTGGTGTTAGTTCAGCCTGAAGCTCAACTGAGAGCTGCTCTGGATGCCTGTGACTCTGATGCAGAGAAAGGAACTGTTAATTTGCAACTCTTCTTAGCAAATTACTGGGAGATAAGGTCAAAGGATCCAGACATGAGAGAACTGCATCAATTAGGAAGGGACGCAAAGGTAAGAGTGCTTATAGGGCCAGGATGGATGCTGACTTTTATCAGTTAATGGTAACAAATTTATCGCCAGATTCCAGCCTGTGCTTTCAGAAGAGCCTCATTAAGTGTTTCTCAGCTCCCAGGGGCAGAGTGTAATGAGAGTTAGAGAACTTTCCCCTTCCCTTGCAGGAGGCAATGGCTCCATGTTACCTCTTTGTGTCGGAAAGCAACGAGTCTGTCCAAACAAAACTCACTCCACAACCCCACACCTTCAGGATTTGGCTGGAGAGTCTTGGGATCTGGGAGCCACCAGGACAGCCTGCCCACTTCCCACTGAGCAGAGGGGGAAGAGGAAATCCCTTCATCTCCAGAACCCATTGCAGGAGCAAAACCAAGGGTCTGCTTGACAATGAGCAAGACCAAGGGTCTGCTTGAACAGGGCTGTGGGCAGGCAGAGGCACTTGCTGGGCTCAAGGCCCAGACAACAAAGACCTACAGGTTTTGACAAGCTGAAGACAAAGGCAACTTAGGATAAAAGCACTTTGTGTGGGGGGTATTACTCAAAAATTACAACAGGAATAAGCAAGCATTTGTTTCCTCCCCAACCCTACTTCAGAAAGATGTTGCTGATGGTGAAGAAGCCCTTCTTTAGCCTGCCTTGTGTTTGTCTCATTAACAGGGCTGGTCCTACCTCAGAAGGAGGAGACAGCCTGCAGAATCCCCAAGCACAGGTGAAAGGTTTCAGTGCTGTGTGAGCACTTCACACCATTTCCCCAGTGCTCCCAGTGCTCCTTGACAGACCACATGAGGGCAGAAACCCCATCCCTTCTATTTCTAGTATGAATTTCACAATTAACCCATGGAGCCATTTGGGCAAAACTCTTCAGTGCTGCTGCCTCTGTGATTCCTCTGGTGCAAAATCCCTGTTTTTCTTGTCACCACAGGATGCTGGGATTAACAGAACCATTCTGTAACCATTCCTCTAAGGCAGTGCTATGGCAGTTCTGTTATCAGAGCAAATCTCTTGGCTCTGAATTGTGTAAAGGGCATCGTTTAACTAGTAATGAGAGGAGGAGAGTGGGGTCTGGTCTAAGGGGAAAGCACAGCCTGGCACCTGATCATTACATGTTAGTAAACCGTGGTCTTGGAGAGCTTTACAGCATTCAATAGATTAACCTTACAGCAGGCAGTAATGAAACCGTGCTGGGGACTGGGGGAAACAGCCACTGGGAGCCAAATGTATGGTCTGAGTGACACCCCTGCAGCTCTGCAGCCTTCCACGCCTGTGCAGCTCAAAGCAGGAGGGAGCTGACAAAGATGAGTGGGTTTTCCAAGGTTATGGGACAGTCAATAAACGAGCCAGCACTGCAAACCAGGATCTGGGTGCTCTTACCACTAGAATGAATACTAATTATGACAATTAAGTACTTGAATAAAGATATATTGTGGTAATATTTTTAAGTCATTAGAAGTCATAATCTGAGGTTGTCAGGTGGCAGTAACATCACTCACTAAAAGGTTCACATTATTTCAGAGATGCAAAATGACTGAAGAGTTTTCCACAGACAAGGAGAAAACAGATCACCACATTTTCAAGCTATACTAAACCCTGCTAAGTACTGATCAGGGATGTTTTCCTCCTCTTGAGCTCATTTGCCCTGGAAGCTGCCTGATAGCAGGGCCTGGACTATTTCACTCAAGTAAATCCCTGAAACAATTCTGTATTCTTGTAACTTACAGTACAAATTCTGTGTTTCAGCTAAAACTTCATTTTTTACTGGAACTGGGATAAAAAAATGAGATCAAAGATGGGCAGAAATGAGTGAATTTGCTCTTTCATAGCTGGCTCTGAAAATCTCTGCCAGCAAACAAACTGCGAAGCTCAACTTTCATGTCCTTGCTCAATTTCAGCTTCCATGAACTCTCCCTCTGATCCTGAGAATTAACTTCCCTTCTATTTTCTCCCACTACCATAGAAAAATGCACAGACTGCAATATTAAATTCACAGGGGTAATTAATGAGGAAGTTCTTGCTGATGCTTGGCTCAAAAGGAGCAAAATCTGGTTTGTTAGCTTTCTGCAAAATCTCAAGAGGTTATTATTCCCTTCTGATCCTCAGCTAGAATTCTAATTAATTAAGAGTACGTTGGAGGGGTGTGGAAGAAAAAATAACCCTGGTTTGAATTGCATTCACATTTTGCAGGTACACTAAAAGCAAGCAAACACAAGCAGCCAAACATGGACCCCACTTGGAAGATGAGTGATACTGAAGAGCATTTCCAGCTGAGTGTTTTTCATCTGGGAAAGTTACAAGCTGAAAGACACATCACAAAGAATGAATCTGAACACATAACTGAGCTCCTTGCCATGCAACGTGGCTGGCTCACTACTGAGGACAGGAGTTACTCCATTTGTGGAAGGCACACTGGCATGTGTGTAACACAAGGCAGCTGAGCAGTCCCACAACTCACCTACACACAAAAGCATTTTGCTGGTTACAATCCTCTAACCCAACTTGTTCGAAACCCAACCTTCAACCAGCAATCCCAACTTGTTCCCAACCCAACCTTCAACCAGCAATCCCAACTTGTTCCCAACCCAACCTTCAACCAGCAATCCCAACTTGTTCCCAACCCAACCTTCAACCAGCAATCCCAACTTGTTCGAAACCCAACCTTCAACCAGCAATCCCAACTTGTTCCCAACCCAACCTTCAACCAGCAATCCCAACTTGTTCCCAAACCAACCTTCAACCAGCAATCCCAACTTGTTCCCAAACCAACCTTCAACCAGCAATCCCAACTTGTTCCCAACCCAACCTTCAACCAGAAATCCCAACTTGTTCCCAACCCAACCTTCAACCAGCAATCCCAATTTGTTCCCAACCCAACCTTCGACCAGCAATCCCAACTTGTTCCCAAACCAACCTTCAACCAGCAATCCCAACTTGTTCCCAACCCAACCTTCAACCAGCAATCCCATTGTGTCCACAGCCAACCCGGGGCGGGGGCTGGGAGAACAGTAAAGTGAAGCCTAAAATCTGCTCTCTGTGATTGCACAGCATGTTTGGTGGGTGATGGTTCCATCTCTGGGCACTGTAGGTAAAATTCACAGGGCAGAGGAGCATTTCCCAGAGGTCAGGTTCCCTATTTCACTGTTGGCCTTTTCAAGTCATTATCATTCAACTTTGTTTAATATTCCCTGCTGGCTCTGTCATCCATCCCACGTCCCCTCTGCTTGCAAGTGGATACTTATACATAAAGGAGACAGGAGTTAATGATTTCTCATGCAAGAGGTGAAGGAACCCCACTTACTTCCACTCTTCAGCAGGCGCAGCTCCTCCTCCTTCAGCCTGTTCTGCATGAGGCGCAGCATGTTTGCTGCTTCCTGCAAGGGGTGAAAGCAACTGAATTAGAAAAGCTGCCACCTTACCCAGGCAAGTAACTGACTGGATGGTCCCACAGCAACAGTGAAGGGCACCCACACCTACAATGAGAATATAAAGTTTCAGCATTGAAAGTATTTCATTACAAAAAAAGGTCATAATTGAACCACGGGAGGGTCTCTGAGCCCACCAGGGTCAGAGCACGTACCCAGGGAAAATGCTGCCCTGGGAATCAGCCAGATGACCCCAGCAGCTGTAACCTCACTTCTCACAATGAAAATCACAGACTCCCCAGCACAGGTCAGCCTCCTGTGAAGGTAGAGGATTGTGACTAGTAGGGGGAGGGAGCTGATTAGGGTGTAAAATATTAAGTAACTGCTGGCACTTAGGTGCTCTGGTTGGTCTCCTCATCGTGTGATTAGGATTAGGGTTTTGAAAAATGTTCACAGACCAGGTACAGATGTAACTGGGTACAGATATAACCAGGTACAGATATAACCAGGTACAGATATAACCGTTGCCTGCAACTAATTCCAGGCACAACAGAGCTGAAGCTGGCAATCCAAACAAGCAGTCACCCTCCCCTGCACCCCGGGCCATTCACTTCTTCCCTTTTCTCACTCTGCTGGCTCTGGCACAAGCATTTGTGCAGCAAGAGAAAAGAAACCTGGTGAAAACTACCCCTTCAAAATAAAATTAAGCCAGGCAAATTCTCCACTGCAGTTCAGTGTGTAGCCACACACATCCCTGACTGGCACGATGGAGGATGGGGTGCTACAGTTGTGAGGGAAAAAAGCAGGGGTAAGAAGACAGGGGACTATTTGTTTCAGCTTCAGTGCTGGTCTGTGGACATCAACACAAGAGAAATGCAGTCTAAGAATCATAGAATATCCTGAGTTGGAAGGGACCCATAAGGATCATCGAGTCCAGCATCTGGCTCCACGCAGCCTCCTGGGTCTGCCAGCATAGTTTCTCCTGGGAATCTGGGGTGTTATGGTCCAGAGGATCCAGAGAAAAGCCCTTTATAAAAATGCCCAAGTGCTATATAGACCTTAAAACTTTTCAGATTTGTAGTTGGTCTCCTGGGGAATTTGTGTTTCAGTTCACCAAAGCTGTTTTCTAATTGTACAGATTCCTTCCTTTGGAAAAACTGCAGTGAAGATGCTCATGTACAGATAAGCCTGCCCCCCATTTCCTCTGCTAGAAGAGTTTTCTTGCTTTTCTTACATTTAGCTAAGGAAATAGTTTAACCAGACAGATTCCTTTCCTCTAGCCTCTTACTTGTGCTTTTATACCAGCAGCTCAGCTGACCTCCTACCAAGCCAGCCCAGAGTTAATTGGCAGGAAAAATGTTGGGTTTCTACTGGTTTAGATTTCTGAGTAGCTCGACTGTCAAATGCCACTGTCAGCCACAAGGGAAGTGCTGAGACCCTACAACATCGTCCCTTTCAACAGCAGTCCACAGCTGCAGCAGTTTAGCTGTGGTGCCAGGCTACACCCTGCAACAGCTTATCAAAAACTGCAGCAACAAAATCCGTTTCAGAAGTGCAGCCTCAAACCAGTTGGACTCCAGACAGCACCAGTTAATTGCTGTTTACAGTCTTTAACAAGCAAGATCTTCAAAGGAGGGGGCAGAGACCATGGCAGATCATAAATCTAGAAAGTAAACAAAATCTCTCATGTAATTTTTTGCAAGTTATGTACTGAGGTACTCTTAGTTAAAAGAATCTTCAGAGAAACCTTAGATTGATTCCATTAGTGAAAGAATGACAACAGCTTCATTGCTTAAAGACTTTGGCTTTAAAAACAGTGACAACTTTTAAACTGCTGAGTCAGCTGCAGCTTCAGCATCTCCTTCTCTATCTCCCTCTCCATCTCCTTCTCCATCCTGCTTTTAATGACCACAGTTTTTGGCCTGACCAGCTTCTGTCTTCACTGCAGATGCTGCTCCCCACACTTCACATTATCCTAAGAGCCATGGGCTGTATCAGCTCAGCAAGAACAAGCCCATGCTAATGAGAGATGCTTTGCAGTGTGAGGCTGGTCACTTCTGTGTGACACAGGACATCTGACATGTGACAAGGGAGAAAAGCTAAGGGCATGAGGACTGCATCATTGGGGATGACCTGCTGGAGAGGAGCTCTGCGGAGAAGGACCTGGGGGTCCTGGTGGGTGAGAGGGTGGCCATGAGCCAGCAGTGTGCCCTGGGGGCTGAGAGAGACAATGGGATCCTGGGGGGCAGCAAGAGGAGTGTGGCCAGCAGGTCACAGGAGGGGATCCTCCCCCTCTGCTCTGGTCAGGCCCCACCTGGAGTGTTGTGTCCAGTTCTGGGCTCCCTGGGATAAAACAGACAGGGATCTCCTGGAGAGAGTCCAGAGGAGGCTACGGAGATGCTGAAGGGCCTGGAGCATCTCCCCTGTGAGGAAAGGCTGAGTGAGCTGGGGCTGTTCAGCCTGGAGAGAAGAAGACTAAGGGGGGACCTGATTAATGTTTATCACTATCTGAAGGATGGGATGCAGGGGGAAATGGGCAGCCCCTTTTCAGTGTCTGTGGGGACAGGACAAGGGGCAATGGCTGCAAGTTGGAGTACAGGGAGTTCCACAGCAACATGGGGAAGAACTTTTCCCCAGTGAGGGAGCCCTGGGACAGGCTGCCCAGGGGGTGTGGAGTCTCCATCTCTGGAGAGATTCCAGCCCCGTCTGGACGCCGCCCTGTGCAATATGAGCTGGGGAGCTGCTTTGGCAGGGGGTTGGACCCCATGGGCTCTGGGGGTCCCTTCCAACCCCTGGGAGTCTGTGATTGCTGCGGATGCTCTTTGACACAACGCTGCACCATGGAGCTGTGACAGGCTACACTCTGCAGAGGGTAACAGTCAGGCTTTCTGTGTGGAGCTCCATGCAACAAGAGATGTGCCCTTGACCTCGTGAAGCCCCCACAGGGGATGGGCTGGGTGCCTCGGGATGCTGTATGAGTGGGAGGGGAGCCAACATTGAAGCTTCCTGTTCAGTCTCTCCAGTAAGCAAACAGGACTGAAATGCTGCAGGCAAACACTGCACGTATCTTACTCTACAAGCAAACTTTACCCAAATTAAGTGGCAGCATGGACTGGGGAACCACAGTGTCAAATTAACACAATTAATGTGCCACAACGCAAAACTGGAGCCAGCCTGCCCTGTCAGAGGGGACTCCCGGGCCTTTCAGGACACTGGAGATCACTGAGGATGAAAATCCTGCATTAGAAGCAGACAGAGCTCTGCTGAGATGGAACTTTTCCTCCTCTGTCTCATGTATTATGCAGCCTTTTGCAGACACACATCTACCCTTTCACAAGTAATCAAATTAATCGCTTTGCAAACTCAGAGCAGACAGCCCAGTGAAACAGGCAGCAAGGCAGGACTCTGTCCTAAGCTTAGACCCCAGAACAACCCCTGCTCCAAGGGACCTTCACAGGATCACAGAATCACCATGTTGGAAAAGACCTTTAAGATCATTGAGTCCAACCTGGACCTTCAAAAGATCCCAGACCAACTTCCTACTCAAAGCAGGACCAGCAATGAGATGGGACCACAGCTGGAGCTTGTTGGGTCTCAAAAACCTCCAAGTAGAGAGACTGATCGACCTGTCTGGGCAGCCTGTTCTGATACCTGACTGTCCAAATGGAGATTTCCTTAAATCAAGTCAGAATTCTTTTTCACTCCAGAATGTGTCCATATCTTTCAGTTGACCTTAGTCACCAGTTATGTCACCAGCTTTCCCTAGCAGGCACCTTGCCTTGTGACACATGAACAAATGGTCCATGTGCAGTCAGCAGCAACAGGAAAGAAAGAATCCATTAATTGTAATTCATTGCAGCCTTCCAGTCCCTGAAGGGAGCAGAGGAACAGGAGGGAATCAGCTTGTTTAAAGGGTAGATCATGGCAGGACAAGGGGGATGGAGTGAAGCTGAAGGAGGGAAGGGTTAGATGAGAGATTAGGGGGAAGTTCTTTCCAGAGAGAGTGGTGAGGGGCTGGAACAGGCTGCCCAGAGATGGGGTGGGTGCCCCATCCCTGGGGGTGTTCAAGGCCAGGTTGGATGTGGCCCTGGGCAACCTTGTGTAGCTCCAGGCCTGGAGGTTGGTGTCCCTGCCTGTGGGAGGGGGTTGGAGCTCTCTGATCCTTGGGGTCCCTTCCAACCCAGACCAGTCTGGGATTCTATGATTCTATGATTCTGTTCTCAGATATCCTGCCAACCCCAAACATCTCTCCAGATACCTGCCTGTGTATAACCTTTTCATCTCCACAAGGGAAACCCACATTTCCTTCTGTGTTTTCTTCTCTTCCTAGTGATTTACTAGAAAACAGTGGTAATCCTACTGCCCTTCAGTACACCTAACATGAACCAATTTAATGATGGATTGAAGCACCTCATCTTCACCTTGCCTATTAATCTCAGCAGCTGTTTCTTGCTTTGTTGTAGAACAAAGCAGCTGAGATTAGCTCTTGCTACATGCACACAAGGGCATTTGTTTTCCATAATAGAGTGTTGCCATTCATTTAGCAGGGGTGAGACAAGGATGAGGAGAAAACCTGTAGTGCCTGAACAGGGAATGTGACAGTACTCTTAATAAGAGGAAGCCTGCTAGGTGCAACAGAAAGGTAAGTGAACAGAATGTTGAGGTTGTGCAGCTGAAGTTCATGAGAGCATGAGTTACCAACCTACCTGGAGCTGTTCTTTAGGAATAGAAGATGATGCTTCCTATCATAGAATGGTTTGGGTTGGAAGGGACCTTCAAAGGTCAGCTGGTCCAATCACCCTGCAAGGTGTGATATTGCTGGCAAAGCATTTGTAAACCTGGAGACTGCTTCAGCATAGTTTGGATTCATTTAGCTTTTGTAGCTGGATGACTTGGCAACAGTGCATGAAAACCCAAACTCCTGTAATGCAGTTACCTGCTCCCAGCTAGTGGGAGCTACCAAATTTTTAACATTTTTCCTACTTCTTTAGCAAAGATCACCCCCTCCCTTAAGGGAAGCATTATAAAAAAACAGTTACTGATGTGCCAGAGGTCTTTCAGAGGTTTGAGATTGTTAGTTACCTACCTTGACAAGTAATGCTTAAAAAAATCATGCTGAACTCCTATTAAATACCTCACCCTAAATTCATCTCCAGTTTTATGATTTAAATTGGAACATGGCTATAGTCATGCTTGACTAAAAGTGACTGCAGTGCTGTGGGGTTTGTTCCTCTTCCTTCTGTTGAGGTACAAAGACTATGGGAGAGAGAGAAGATCCATCTGAAAAAGCAGCACAGAGGAATCTTTACCAACAGGCTTCAGACTAGATCTGTCAGAGAATGATGTTGAATATGGTGATAGCCTGACAAGAAATGGGAGCACTGTGAAGAGTGAACCAGAACCTCTGGGGCCCCATCTCAAGAGCCTGAACACAAGCACATACATCATAGGAAAGAAAACAGGAGGAATTAGAAGGTGCACAGCTTTGACCCCACAGGGATTACAGAAACACTGGGAGACAGCTGGCATGGTTGGAGGGTTGCACTAGGTGGCTGTAGGCACTCAGAAAGGGCAGGTTAGGAGGTGAGGATGAGGAGTTCCTCCCTCTGCAAAGGAGCAGCCTGCCTGTGCTGCACTCTGCCTTTGCAGACAAAACACTGACCTATAAAACAAGCCAGATCATGCCACTGAAGCTAAATAGGAATTCTAACCTTGAACTTCTGAGTGCTTATTGCTGGTAGATCCCCTCACCTCAGGAAAACACAAGCCCCAAAGCCCCAGCTGGCAGTTACTGGTCCTTCCCTTGCCCACCTTTTGTCTTTAGGCATTTGACTGGGACTTTTCTTTTCCTACAATAGTTACCAAAGCTGAATTAAAACATTCCCGCCCACAGCACCCAATGTGCTCAGTGAAGGGTGCAGAACCCCCAGGGGAAGCTGCCTTCCAGCCAGCAGCACAGCAGGACCCCAGCCCTCTGGCACAGGGAGAGGTTTTGCATCTAGAGGTTCTTCTTCTTCTTTGACTGATGATGTCACCTCAGTAATTAGGAAGTGCTATCACTGTGATAGAGCTTCCTGACAAATACAGGAGCAGCACCCACCCCCACTGCCCCCCCAAACCCCAGTACTAGACCAAACACAGTACTTTGGAGAATGTGGTCTTCACCAAGCCACTGCTCCAAACAGCATGTTCCTCACCAGAAAGAAAACGTGGGCCTGGTCTGATCCAGCAGATTCTCTGGGTCCCTCATCAAGTCTCATCCTAACAAACATTTAGCTTTTGCAGACATTCCTACATCTTTACCACTGTGGCCTAGGGGAGCACTGAAAGCCATCACCACTGGTCATTATTTAGAGATCATCCTTTCAGTGGGCAATCACCCACTTGAATGAATTGAGCATCATCAGCCCCTCTTGCAAGGCCATCTGTCACCTCCTTATTCTCATTAATGTGCCTTTCTAGCTCGCTTTCATGTGCTGAAACAATCCTCCATCTCCTCCTTAACAGTCATTTTACAGTAATCACTTCTACTGAAGCCCAGCTAAAGCTGCTTGGGAGCAGTTTATACACTGAGCTGATACCCACCAGCAACCTGCCAACTGTTACCCTACCACTGGCACCCCCAGTGCCCCTGGGAGGGGATGGGGATTCAATTCTGCTGTAGCTCATTATTTTAAATTATTTCTTTGATTCATTGTCCTTCTTCAGAGAAAGGCTTTTATTACCTTGAACCTCTCCTGTCCCAGCCAGCCACGACCTGTCACTGATGGATCTACTGTGACAAGAATCAAATTCTTTTGAAAAATAGCAAATCCTGTGCTGCTTTGCAGCATGAGCCTGTCTTTCCAGGTTATTCTTTTCCTGTGTTGAACCCAGCTAACCTTGCCTTCTGCTGCTTCTTAGGGAAGAACCTTTCACTAAGAGAGCTGTAACAGATACAGTAAAAGGACTTCAATAAATGGGGAAGAAGAGCATTAGTTGTTCAAGCTGACAGAACAGCTCTTATTGAAGTGAAACACCAAACCCAAGTGAGTAGGCTCAGGGGAAGACCAAGCAGCATTCATATTGGTCAGGTCACAGTACACAGGCACTGAGTGTAGCATCCTCCCCCAGTAAATTCTGACACACCAGCTCCAGTGATCATAGAATCATAGAATCATAGACTGGTCTGGGTTGGAAGGGACCCCAAGGATTGGTAGGGCACTGGCACAGACTGCAGCAGGAGACTAGGTGAGGTCACAGGCCTTCAAGTCATCCCAGAACTGAGAAAAAAAACCAGAAGGAAAAAAGAAAAAAAGACCCAAACTAAGATTTTCTGCCCAGAGTTTTCCAGTTGAAATGCTTTCAAGCCAGGCAACACCAACACTC